>NW_006399950.1:4094966-4114804 GCF_000299155.1 Elephantulus edwardii | reverse complement strand
TTTCCCCCTTATTAATTTTATTTTATAACTTTTAATTCTGATTTTAATGAAAATTTACAGAAAAGTTGGATTTTCATTCATTGTTGCACATTTTTCTCCTTACCCCCCTCCAGCTCACTTAAAAAAAATGCATTCATTGTTAGATAATTTTTTCATCCCCCCTCTCCCATAGTCCACTCTGCTATGCACCTCCTATTCTGGACTGTTGTCATACAAATAATGCTTAAGTATATATTGCTCAGCATAATGTCCTTCAGGGTCACCCATGTTGTGTAATATTTTATGACTACCTTGAGTGCTGCATTGTATTCCATTGTGTGAATGAATCTTCCATAGTTTAGTCATTAATTTGCTGATGGGCACTTGGGTTACTTCCATTTCTTTGTTATTGTAAATAATGACGCAGTAAACACGAGTGTGCATGCATCTGTTTGGGTGGCAGCTCTGGTTTTTTTAGGGTCTATTAATATAGTAGTTACTGGATCAAATGGTATTTCTATTTTCAACTTTTTGAGAAAGTGCCGTACTGCCTTCCATAGTGGTTGTACTACTTTATGCTGCCACCAGCAGTGATTAAGGGTTCCAGTCTCTCCATAACTTCGCCAGCATGTGTTGTTTACTGCTCTGTTGAACTTTGCTGTTGCACTGAGGTGAGATGATAACTCATAGTTGTTTTTATTTGCATCTCTCTGAGAGCTAGGAATTTTGAACATGTGTTTGTTTGCCATCTTAATGTGTTTTGTCTTTTTTTTTTTTAATGTCTCTTCATACCCTGTTCCCATTTTGTGATTGGGTTGTTTACCTTTTTTCTTGTTGAGGTACTATCAGAAAAAATCTTTTAAGAACATTTTTCACTTCTTAAAAAACCAACTCTAGAACTCCAGTGTCTCTCAGACAGTGTAAAACATGTCCTTCAATTATTGAAATAATTACCCATTGACTAGATCCCTTATGTTCTAAAGAAGTTCAGCTGAATGTATTTGTTTTATTTCTAGCTGAAATTACCACAACTGACCAGTTTTGCCAGCTTCTTTTAAAATGAGGCGGGACATTGTCTTCTTAGGTAGACTCTCGGTCATTCCTCATGATTTTTTTGAAGTGATCTGTGATGATGGGGTCAATGTCAAGGTCAGCGGTTAGGTAAGGTAGGAGGACGTGAATCAGGGAGGCCGTCTCACAGACGTCTTACTCTTGTGTAACAGCACAAGTGTCCTTTCTCGAAAGTTTGTCTTCATTTGCTGTGTTCCCTCAGAACTTTGGATACCTGGGACAACCAGGGGGCACAGTTTCTCTCCTTCTTAGCAGATTGTTTCTTGTTTCTCCATGATGTATGGAGGATGTCAAGGATAAGAATGGAATTGAATTTTTTTTAGCTGATAAAGAAGACATACAGAGGAGAAAATTGAGTATGCTCCTTTGCTTAGCTGAAGCAATAGGAATTTTTATTATCCAAGAAGAACCAGTATCTCAGCTGCCATAACCACATTATCTTAAGTGCACGTTTGACATGTGTGTAACTACTAGGTGTGGTCAGTGACCTTTTCTGCCCAGCTGAACGGCATTGTCCTTATGGATGAGACATTGAGGCCAGACTCTGCATTTTGCAATTACTCTTTGAATAATGGCCACTCAGTAAGGATGTGTTGGCCGACTGGGCGTCAGAACAGCCGCCTACCATTTGCCCTTAAGTTGATTGGCATGCTGCTATCTGAAGAAGGCAACTTGTTGTCTGGCTTCAGTTCCATTGACCACTTCCTTGCCATTGTGACTGACCACACCTCTCATTAGCTAATTATAGAGTTGGGAAATGCCTAAGTATCCAACTGGGAGCTGCTGACAGTCCTTTTTAAAATGCCTTCCTTAAGAATGGCAATGTTTAAAGTCAAAAGTGGCAAGAAAACAAATGTTCCTGTTGTTCTTCCGTGTAAGGAGACAGAAACATGTTAGAGGTTCTTCTGTCACAGAGCTTCTGGATTGATACAAGTAAATCACACTTTTCTGATGAGGCCTCTGCCCTGGAATGTGTACTAGCCTTTATTCTACATCTGTTATACAGATTCTGCACGTTGGCCTCCTGTCGTCCGACTTGGCTTCTTAGTACAACTATTGGACTTGATGCCACACTTTAAAATTTGACTTGATGTCATACCTTGAAAGACACGTTGAGGCCAGTGAGTTGTGCACTTGGTAAAAGTTGTGTGGTTGATGTGTTTCTAACAAAGACTGCGGGAGAAACTAAGCTGCAGACCCTTCTTGCCGTTCTTGTAGATTGCTCACTGCCGAGGCCCAGCCCCACGGGACTTGGTTCCTTGGTTTTGAGGTTTGGGGCCATGCTTTATGATCTCCTGGTTCATCGGCCTCGTAATGTGCTCAGTGACCCTGTTCTCACTCCTAGTTCATTGAGTGACACCTGGGGTCTGAAAAGCTTCTGAGTGGCCAAGTCACAGTCACTGGGACAGAGTCTTCTCCTGGGACACCAGAGGACGGAGGAGAGTGGGAAACAGGAGGTGGCTGTGGAAAGTGTGCCTACTGTCGCCATGAACAGCTTCCCCCTTTGCCAAGGGAGAACCGGATGGTGCCTGGATACCGTCGCTAAACTCTGTGTTCCTGGAGAAGGAAACTTCTTCCTGTGGTAGAATCCTCATCCAAATTCAGAACGGAATTTCAGATTCTCATGGACTCCAAACTTTCCGGAGTCATGAAGGTTGAATGAACTCTTGAAAATATTGCCCTGAGATAATCTTTAAACATCAAACAGAAAAAAACATTCCCTGAAGCCTTCTGAAAGCCAAACAATAGCTTAAAAAGTGAAAAACGTCTTCCTTGAGCATTATACTTCTTTTAAGAACATCATGTACAGAACCAAATTAGTAACAGCAGCTCAAAAGAGTACGAAGACCTTAGAGGGCAACAGAAATTATCTGTATAGGAGAGGAACAGCTCAGAATTCGAGGGTGGGAATGGTTGCACAGCTCAGAGAATACAGTCAGTACCACTAAATGAGACATCTAGAAAGGGCTGGTTTGATTTGTAGTTTGCTGTGCATGTTTTCAACAAGAACAAAAGGAAAACATTTTCTTTCATAGGTAGACACATTGCTTTGTGTACAGTCCTGTTGCTGTGGTGGGTAGTTCAGAACTTGAGGTATGCAGACAGCGTTTGGAAGACTGACACTGCTGCTGTCTTCTGTCTTCATGCCCTCGGACAAGGTCTGGATCTCATATTCGACCTTGAGTATAATTTTATTAAGGATAGTAATGCCTGGTTCCAATAGTGATTGGAATGTTAAATGTATGTTGTTATGTCCCGTCGAGTTGCCTGTGACTCATAGCGACCCTATGTACAACAGCCCTAAAACCCTGCTCTATCCCTTGCCAATCCCATTGTCTCCAACACACCTCTCCCCATTGCCCCAGTGACCGAACCAATCCATCTCATGGATGGTCTTCCTCTCCTGCCCTGTCCTTCCACCCTTCCCAAGCAAGACATCCCTTTCCAAAGACTGGTTCCTCCTTGTAACATGTTTAAACACATAGTAGGTTCATAAAGATGTGACATTTGGCCTTCAGTTTATGTCCCAATTACTTGAGTGCTGACCCTGTGCTTCCAGGGTGCGTAATTCCTGCTGTGAATAATGACTAAATAAAGATCCAAGTCCTTCGGACCCAACAAGAGCAAAAACCTTGCTCAGGTCTTCATTCTACTTTCCAGAGAAGGGGGTTCAATAATAAGCATATGGAATAGTCACCTTCAGCCTCATCTCACCCGCCCTGTGGTATGATCATGAGTAAGTCGGGGCTTGGCTCATGACCTTAGCCTTTACAAAAGGAAATATTCACAGAGATTAAGTGGCTCCCTCTTTGCTGACCCTGCGTTGTCCCCACACCCTTGCGAGCATGATGTCCTTCCAAGCATGGTGACCGATCGTCAGGTTCCCATTAGCAGCTTGCTAACAGACTTATCGCACAAACTGGACTAAGTGATGACAGCTGGTGTATTGGTCTCTCCTGCCAAGTAAACTTTGAGCCCCTTGAGACAAGCCCAGCTCCCTCACCTTTGTGCACGCACCGCCTCACAGCGCCCCTGGTCCAGAAAGTGCACTTGTTTGTTGAAGTTAAGTTGGTGGATTTGGACACCAGCAGAGCTCTGAAAGATGGCAGCAGAAATCTTACCACTTCTTTGGTCATTTAACAGTGATAAAATTAAGAATACAGGATCAGGTACTCCCTATAAAATTCGTGAAAACCAGGCCTTTCCAAGGAAGGTTAGATTGCGTGGGTTTTTTCTTGCCAGTTGTCGTCAGTTGGTTTGGGGGTGTGATCCCTTACGGTGGCCACATGAATAAGAGAACAGAACACCACGCAGCCCTGCACGATGCTCACTGTCATCCGCTCAGCACGTTCAGGCGTGTCACTGTGGCCACTCCGTGTCTGGGGGCTGTCCTGCTCACGAAAGGACACACTGACTTTGTGGTTACACCCGTCAGTGGCTCTGCAGTAGGAAGATGCAGTCTCCTCCCATGCGATGCCCGGCCTCTGAATCGCCCCTGGGCTGAGGGCTGAGTCCACTCTGACTCCACAGCTGTGAGTTTGAATGTAGAGGGCTCTTCATTCAGAGCTCCTACATCCTAGAACTGAATCCAGCTATATTCTCTTGTGATCCATAAGGTTTTCAGGAGGTTCCTTTCCAAAGTAGCTCACTGTCTCGGCTTCCTTGTCTGTCTGTCTCAGCCTGCAAGCACACCTGACACCTGCCCACCACCATGGAGCATCCTCTTGGTAGTTGAAGTACCAGTGGTCGAGGTTCGAACATCAGGGGAACATGCTAACCACCACCTTATCACCAGCTGTCAGGGATTGGAGGGCTGTCAGTGGAGGAGGCCTGTGTATGGATGTCTTCAGAGTGATTTTAGTATAGAATCATTTGGAAGATAGAAGGGACTCTTCCCTCTGAGAGGCTGAGTGGGACCCTCACTAGTTCACCTCCTGTGTCTTAGCCAGAGAGAACAAGCAAGCTTGGGATCTGTAGGATTTATGGGCCTCATTCCTGGCCAAGGTCACGAAGTTCGTGCTGAGTATACTACCTTGGCTTCGGCCACCTGAGAGCAAGCCAGAGAGGCTCTGAACCGCTCCACGAGATCTATTGCCGCCATAACTCTCGGCACTTCCCTGCAGCTTCTTTTCTAGTTCTGGCCAGAAAACCGGAATTATGAGAGTTTGTATCCTACACCCCAGTCCCACAGGCATGAATCTTCATGTGCTTTTTGAAAACCTGGGTTATGGGCTTCTCCTGCCTGTGAGACGAATTCCTGTTAGCAGCCCCATTATTCCTCATGGGGGAAGCTGAGCCCCAGCTATCTGAATCTCAGACAGATGCTGAGAATTCTGCTTACGCTCTTCACCCTTAAATATCTCCAGCTCGTCACATGCACTGTGAATCCCATCGTGTCTTGAATGAAGCCTTTCTCATGTAATTGGATCCGTTTCCTAAGCCAATTTTAATTGCTTCAAGAAACTGCTTAACATTGTAGATCAGTCCGCAAGCCCATGATGACATTCCCCTTGCAAAATTAATTATTAATATCCTGATCATTTGTGTAAGACATTAATAGTCTCATTGATCAGCACATCCTGTCTATCCGAACCAGCCCAGTCGCTGTTCACGTCAGAGGAGAAGCTGAACACAGGCAATTAGAGGCTCAGCCCGCTGTTAGCTACCTCAGCAGATCAGAAATTAAGGAGCCTTTTGTCTCCACAACATATTAAGTCCAGCTTTCTCAGAAACTGAGCTCTTTAAGGGCACAAAAGAAAGGCCAGTCTCTAATGATAGGTCCTCATTTTCTATCAGCTTTCTGGTAAACAGAAAGGCTTCTCAATTACCCCGTGCTGTAAATGAATGTGGAGAGCCCCTAAATAACTCAACTGTGTTGTCAGGTATTGCTGATGGCAATTTCTTTTTGAATGAGAGTGAAAAGGGGCTACTCATTAAGTACTCACTAACTTTAAAATAATTGGGGTGTAGTGACAGTGCTTGCCATTTGGATGGTACTTCCTAGTTTTCAAAGTGTTTACGTTTACTTATTCAGGAAGTTTCCTTAAAACCACCTTTAGAGAGTGGCAGGTTAGTGTAACTGAGCCAGAACCACAGAGAGTGTTATCTCTGAATTGCTGAGTTCAGTACATCTCTCACTTAACTGCACTAACCGAGGGCTCGGCCAATCCCCGCTCATCTTTGTAGCTGCCTTGGGAGCTCAGGCTGGGCTCCGGTCCCCCAGATGGGAGGGCTGCTTCCTGTTGTAGGACTGTATCCCTCTGCAGTGGTGTGGCATTATGGGAACTGCCCCTGCTAGAACAGGCTAGAACATGAGATCCTGGCAGACGGAGCTGACAGCTTTCTCACTGACTGACCTAGTGCCACCCCAAGAGGCTGGAGGCAGAAGGTGCTGCTGACCTATCCTGTGTGGCTGGGGTGGACACCCAGTGGCGGAAGGAATCGTGGATGAGAAGAACACAGGTCCCTGTGTGACTAAAGTGTTGCTGCAAACCTGAGGGGACAAAGTGTTGCTGAGACACGTGAGGGGACTGAGCTCAGGTTTATAAAGCATTTCAGCTGATTTCCAACACCGGACACTGTAAACTTTCAGGATTTCCAGGATACAACACATAATCATTTTAATTTCTCTTTACAGCGTTTCCGTTCTCTTGCAGCACTGGGTTGGTGGATCTGCATGACAGTTGTCAGCCTCTGTGTGTGCCTGTCAAATAGTTTGGTCCTCCTGGGCCAGGCCTGCAGTAGCCTCTCATATGGGGCTACTGCTCTGCAGTTTCTGGGCAGAGAATGGGTGTTTGCTCCCTCACAGAATTCCCCTGCGTTAAGAGTCCTGAATAGGTATGGTATAAGTAGGCTGACAAAAACAGCCAGAAATGCACAACCAGGAAAGAATAACATTGATGAGGAGAACCTTCTAAAGATTAAGTCCCTGTGTGCATCAAAAACTTCTTACAATAGACTGAAAAAGATAACTTCCTGACCAGGAAAAAACATTTAGCGATGACATTTCAGAAAAGGGTCTCATAACGCAAGTTTACAGAATTTTACAGGACCTCCACAAGAACAAGACTGGTAACCCAAATACAAATGGGCAAAAGACATAGAGAGATTTTTTACAGAGGAAAACATTTGAATGACCAACAGACATGAAGAAATGCTCAAAATCACTGGCAGTAAGAACTTCACATTAAAACCATAATGAGATACCATCTCAATTCAGTAGCAGTGAAAATGTTTAGTAGGATAGCAAGCAGTAAATGGTGGAGAGGATGTGGAGAGTTGGAACACTCATGCACTTGTTGGTGAGATTGTAAAATGGTGCAACCACTCTGGAAGGAAGTTTTGTATCCTCAAAAAGCTGAATGTAGGAATTCCATATTCCGTTGCTAGGAATATTCTATGAGGAAAATAAAACTGAAACACAAATGGAGATTTATATACCAGTGTTTATTGCAGCATCATTCACAATAGTAAGGAAATGGAAACAGTCCAAATGCCCATCAACAAATGAATGGATTAAAAAATTATGGTACATTCTTGGTACCAGTAGCCAGGAAGTAAAAAGACAAATTGCATTTGGAAAATCTTCTGTCAGGGACCTCTCCAGAGTATTGAGGAGCAACAGTGTCAGTCTAGAGACTGAGGTGCACCTGATCCAGGCCATGGTCTTTGCAGTTACTTGCTATGCATCAGAGAGCTGGACAATGACTAGGGATGATAAAACTAGACCTGATGCCTTTGAGCTTTGATGCTGGAGAAGAGTATTGGATATACCATGGACTATAAACAGGTTCGTTCTGGAGACAGTGAAACCAGGCTGCTTCTTGGAGGCAAGAATTCTAAAGCTCCATCTGATATACTTTGGGCATGTTGCAAGGAGGAACCAGTCCTTGGAGAGGGGTGTCAAACTGGGAAGTGTGGAGGGAGAGCACAAGAGAGGAAGACCCTTGATGAGATGAATTAACTCAGTGGTTGGGGTAATAGGAGTAGGTGTGTCAGAGATAATAAGGTTGGTTCAGGATAGAGCAGGGTTTAGGGCTGTTGTACATAGGGTCACTATGAGTTGCAGGTGACTTGACAGCACATAACAATAATACCAAGAACCCAATTAAAAGACATTGATTTCTCTTCCTTGTTAGAATCATTGTCCAATGTTCAGATGCATGGGAAGCAAATGAAATACCAAAGCTTGGATTGGCCAGACTTTAGTTTTTAAACTGACATCTTTGATCTTGAGAACTGGAGAAATGTCCTTAACAACTAATTTTCCCAATCAATACATCTGTTGACATCTTAACTGCTACTGCCAGTGGTGTTGATTTTAGACTCAAGTAAAATGAAATCATTGACAATTTTAACCTTTTCTCCATCTGCAATGATGATGTTTATTGGTCCAGTGGTGAGAATTTTTGGTTTTTTTTATGTTGAGATATAATTCATATTGAGGGCTGTAGTCTTTGATTTTCTGCAATAAATGCTTGAAGTCTTAAAAAAATTTGTGGTACATTTACATAACAGAGTGATTAAAAAAATACTGTCTGTCATGAGAGAGGCCAGAGAGCATTATGCTGAGCAAATTCATCAGGACAGGTACTTATTTCTGTCTCACAGGGACAAATACTGCATTGTACCTTTACTGTAAAAAAAACTGGGACAAGGAGAGCGGGCAGGGAGGCTGAGGGTGGAGAGGGGAGAAAGTGTGGGGTCAAAGAATGTGGTTCGTGGAGGGAGGGGGTGAAAGAACTAGGAAAGATCCCGTGAGGACCAGAAAAGACAGGGTGATAGTAGACATAGGTCAATGGTGATTAATTTTATAAAACACAATTTTTGAGAATGATTTATGAAGCAAAATGTGAATGAAGGAATGTGTGAAACACCAGATATGCAAATTTTGTATGCAATAGAAATATTTTTAAAAAATAAACAAGAGAAAGAGAGTCCTGGCTAGGGGAAAAATCCCTCTTAATCCTGCCCTACATTGATCCAAATGAACATAATAGACAACTTTTTCTAGTTGGTGAGATTTCTACACACTTGTATGGCACTTGTGAAATGAGACCTAGAACATGGAGAGAAATCATATTTAACTCTAGTCATTGCTGTCGAGTCAGAGCCAGTTACTCTCTTGGGTTCCCAAGGCTGACTGCTCTTCCTTCCTTCTCCAGTGGAGGCGCTGCTGGATTTGAACCACCAGAGTTGGCACCTCTGAGACAACACCACCAGAGCTTCCAGAGGGGAAAGTAGATATCTGAATTCATGAGATGTTGCACGTTTCATCTCAGAACACAGAGACTCACTGCTCAGTTCCTGCTCAGTGCCCCTCCATGGAGTCTCCAAGGATGTACAGTGTAATGAGGGGAGGCAGCTGCTTGGTTCTTGGTTCTGTGGGGAGCCCACAGGGGACTGGACTGCCAGACTTGGGGTTCACAGAGCAACTCACTGTGGGCTGCACTGCAATAAATGGGGGATTTCTACTCACATCTCTGCAATGTTTTTCCATCCTACGGTGTTTCTCCCATAGTGACTTTGAGGGATGTTCCATTAATTGGAATATAAATTAGAACAGGCACTGAAGTCTGAGGGGCTGTGCGGGACCCTGGGAGGCAGTGCCCATTGTGCTACATCTGGTATGAGTCACTTGTTAGTGGACACGATACTTCTCTCCACTCAGTAGCCACGTGGATGCTCCCATCCCTCTCCCATGTATTCTGTGGAAAATATGAGCTGGAAGCTTATTTGCTGTGTTCGTCGTTTAACATGCTCTCTTCTCCTTCCACAGTACTTTCCTGTGAATGAACTTTATTTATATTCAAATAGAGATGAATTTGCAGAGACCACAGGAGAAGTAGTCCCAAGTCTCATTGTAATGTCTCTTCTTTCCTACAGGTTAAAGGTTGTACAAAACCGAAAAGAAGCATCAATTCTATTCACTTGTTATTGGACTTGAATCTCCTTTGACCTTGGAAACCGAAGATGCGGTTGCCATGGGAACTGCTGGTACTGCAGTCGTTCATGTTGTGCCTGGCAGGTAGAGTGTCGTTTTAAAACTTTTTGAATTAAAAATGCCACTGTATTTCACACTAATTCAGAAGTGGGCCTTCACTTTTGATGGCAGTGATGAAATCCTAAGAGGGTATATTATCTGTCGGTGACAGCATTTGCTGACACTGGTGAACACTTGTGCCTGACGGTCTTTCAATGGCTCTTTTGACGGTGGTGAAGGCAGGGCTGTCACAGGCACATCCCTTGTCGGTCTGATTCTTTTAGAGTCATTTAAGCCATTATTTAGTTTGAAAGTTGTTATTTTTGCTCATCCCTGTGCCCACCTTCGCAGACATATGGGGCAATAAAGCTGGGAGCTGGACAATCCTTGTTTGATGTCAGTGCATGAGACTTTGTCCGGGAAACTCTGTCGCTCTCTCTGTTGACATCTCGCCATCCTTTGCTACTGACTCCTTTTCATTTCAGTGCACCGATAGTAGAAGCAGAAGATAGGAGGGTTTTAGTACTACAGAAATGTTTGTAAAAGTTCACAGTGTGTTGTTTATTACTACTTCCGTTCTTAGAAAAATGTGAGCCTAGCAGTCAACATGCATAATTCAAGTGTTCATTATACATGTTAGACCCAGCATGCAGTGGGAGTTGGTCTCCATGTTTATTTGTTGGGTGTCTCTGTGGGTCTTTTGAGCTAAGTCTAGCTGACTTGCTTTTTGGTCTTTTATAATCTACAGCTTTACATCTCAGAGGAGAGTAACTTAATACACCAATAATCTCTAGTTAACATAATACAAGAAACCAGTTCCTGAATGGAACTATGACCATAGTTTTAGGGATTGAACTTTACAAGTCATTTTTTAGGGGATGTGATTCAATTCTTTTTATTGAGATTTTAATGAAAGCTTACAGAAAAGTTCAATTTTTATTCATTCATTGTTGCACATTTTCCTCCCTACCGGCCAGTTCATATTTTCTTTCTTAAATTCATTTGTTGTTGCATAATTTCCTCTCTCCCTCTTCTCCCAGTCCGCTTTGCTATGCACCTCTTATTCTGGACTATTGTCATGCAAATAATGTTTAATCATATAGTCCTTTTAAGCAGTTCTTTCCTTTGTCTGTTCCAATGCAGTATTCTTTGGTTTTCCCCTTTTAGTTTCCCTCAACCTTCATGTCTGTCCTGTTCTATAACAGTGGTGTTATGCAGTGTTTATCCATTAGTGCCTGCGATATTTCATTCAGCATAATGTCCTCCAGAATCACCCATGTTGTGTAATATTTTATGAGTTCCTTGTTTTTCACTGTTGTGTGGTATTCCATTGTGTGGATATACCGTGCTTTTTCTATCCATTCATTTGTTGATAGGCACTTGGATTGCCTTCATCTCTTCACTATTGTGAATAATGCATCAGTCAACATGGATGTGCACAGATCTGTTTGGGTGGCAGTTCTAGTTTCTTTAGGGTATATTCATAGTAGTGGAATTCCTGGGTCAAATGGATGGTATTTCTGTTTCTAACTTTTTGAGAAAGCGCGATAACCTCCTGTACCGGATGGTTTTACTTGTGAATTTTATCAAACATTCAGAGAAGAGCTGTCCCTAATTCTACCTAAAGTATTTCAGAAAGCAGAAAAAGATGGAATTCTCCTAGACTCATTCTATAAAGCAAACATATCCTTGATACAAAAGTCAGGTAAAGACACCACCAAAATAGAAAAATATATGCCAATATCTCTCATGAACATAGATTGAAACAATGCTGAATAAAATCCTGGCCAACAGAATCCAACAATACATAAAAAAATGAGTCACCATGACCAAGTGGGTTTCATAACAGGCATGCAAGGATGGTTCAGCATAAGAAAATCACTTTTTAACACAGACTGACTAGTTGTCATACTCCTCTGTAGGTATGACCATCTATCATCATACTACTTAGTCTTTTAGCTGTTCTGTCCACTGGCAAGGCCAGTGTTAGTAATTCAGACATACCCAGGCAGTGAACACCACCACCACACACACACACACACACACACACACACACACAGACTCCGATTCCACCAGCTGCTGGAGGGTCAGCTATAGGTCAGTTCGGACTCAGTGGTACACAACAATATATTATGTGTGTGTGTGTGTTTGTATACACACATATGTATATACTTTATTTTTTGTTTTATTGTTACATGAAAGTTTACATTACAGAGCAAGCTGATTTTCTGTTCTACTATTCCTACACATTTTGTCTGGTGATGTTGATGATGATATCTACACTCTTCCCACCCTCTTGCTGTGACTCTAGTTTCCATGCATCCTTCTAGCCTTCCCTTTCCTGCCTTTTTCTGCTTTTTCCTCAGCACATGGTACCCTTTTGCTCTTACCTGGTGGATTGTTGTTAGGAGTGCCTCCCGGTGGTATTAATCGCCTCAAAGCCCCATCGATTGTTTTCCTCGAAGTTGAATCACAGGAATGAGTTTGTAAGTTTATTCTTGAAAATTGTGTTTCATTCCTGCTGAATTCTATATGTATACCCTCCATAGTTTATGATTTCTGTACTATCCCATCTTAAAAATCAAACATCTTGCCCTCGTATAGTTCTCAGTGCCTTCACCATTCCCCAGTGGGCCTGTTAGCGTCTCATGGTCTCTGAAAGATGCTGCAGCTGATGGTCCCCGTCATCTGCTCTGAATGGCAGCCTTTCTGTCCACAGTGTACCCCAGAGGCTGTGGCCTCCGTTGCTTTCTTTCATCTGTTCATGCCCCTTGCTCATCCGGAAGGGACTGAATCACAGCTCCCTTTCTGTAACTTCTGATAATGACTTTGAAGTAATCGTGGTCCGTAGGTGATAAGAAGGCAGATGCGTGGCTCAGAATTCTACCACGGTCTTGGGCTTATTTGCTCTCAGTAAGTGGAGCAGATGTCAAAAAGTTACAGGGCTGAAAATCAAAGAATCCATCCGTCTGACTGGTTTGGTTTTCGGAAGTCAGGGATACTCATCTGATTTGTATACCTGCATCTATTTTTCATGTCATTAATATTCCATTTCCACATGCCTCCTTCATGCAGGTATTGTCAAGTTTTAATGAATGTTTTTGTTTTCTTGCTATTTGTCTTGATTTCATTAATGTACAAAGTATCTTCTGCTCTGAATTTTGAACATATTTATTTTATTTGTTCACTTTCTCTCTTTGGCCTGTCTTCTATAATTTTCATCTACTTCCTTAGTCTTAGATTTTTAGTTGATTATTTTATAAGGAAAATGTTTCTGTATATAATTTTCAACATAAAGAGTAAACCTTGAATTTGACTTGTCTTGATGATTTCTTTCCACAAATAAGGTAGAAGAGTAGAAGATTCCAGTGTATAAGCAACCTGACCCTTCAAGTGTTGCATCTGATACAAATGCTAATTATTAGAGAGCATTGATGACAACCTTCTGGTAAAATGGAAATGTTACTCCATTTTGCCAAATGCTAGACTAGCCATAGGGAATAATTTTCTAAAACAGACTACTGTTGTTATTGGTCTGGAAATTCAGTCTCTACAAAATGGGCTTTCTTCTTCTTCTTCTTAACCAATGGACAGCAGGCTTCATGAAGCTCTGCTTGCCACAGGAGCAGGGCTGACAGCAGATGGGTGGAGCGTTCTCAGCTGCGGAAGTGAGCTCTCTAGTGTACGGGGAATTCTGGCGACTCTTTGCCTCTGCGCTTGTGGTCTAATGTGGGAGAAGTTGCTCTGCCAATGCACAGGCAGGTGGTCTGACGCTCCCAGCAGCTCTGCGGGAGAAAGATGAGCAGTCTGCTCCGGTGTGCTTTCAGAGCCTCTAGAAAGGCACCAGAGGGTCAGCCATGAATTGATTGCAACTCAAAAGCAATGGTTTGGGTGGGTTGTTGTTGTTTGAGGGTGTGTGTGTGTGTGTGTGTGTGTGTGTGTGTGTGTGTGTGTTTAAGTTCAACTGTTTTGCTGCTAACCCAGAATTGGTACCTCTCTGGTTTCAATGCATCAGTGTCTCCACAGGAGAAAAATAGACCATCTCCTCCAGTGTGATTTACAGCCTCCCAAATAAAACCTGCTGGCGAGGCAGCTATGAGTCTGTTCCAAATTGATGGCAGTAAGTTGAGTTAGGTTGGACTGAGTTATCAACCAATTATTAACTGTAGTCCTGGATCACCTATACTTATGTCTGATTTTGGAAGGGTTATTTGGTTGGAGTTTTTTTTTTCTGGGTTTCCTCCCCAATTTTTTAATGCAGAAATCTCTTTAACTGTTAGCCTTGTAAACTTATACAAAAAAGAAAAGTAAACCAGTGAGAGAGACTGAAATGGCCCAGACCCTCGATGCAGTTTTGAGTTCCCCAGGAGGCATGCAGGTGCAGTGTGAAATACAGGCCTTTGCTTTGATGTCACCCACAGTGCTGCCTACACTTTGATCTCGGGTCTTTGTAATAACTGTCCCTTGTACAGAGACTGGTCTTACCCAAAAGCTGCCATTATGCACCATTTCACCTTCTTTGCCAAAACCGGTGAGGATTTCGGACAAAAAATTCAAAAATAATATTCTTTCCTAGCAATAGTCATTGCCTTCCCCCCTGCCTAATTCTTGTCCCACAAGCTTTAATGTATGAGAAACACTGTATTTGATACTGTCGCTCTCTACTGTCTATGAGTTCTATGCGGTCAAACATTTCTGTCTTATTAGCGTCAGCCTGGGACCATGTAAGCAAACAAACACATATTTATCGTGGTGGGTCTGCATGCCGCGTGCTGTCCAGACACGGGTGGGAGTGACAGCGTGCTCCGTGTTATCCCAGCTAACTCACCATGGACGAGGCTAATCGATACAGAAGTGTGCGGTTCGGTTGTGATTAGATTGGACCGTCTAAAGTTGTGAAGTCAGTGTATGTGTTGAGGACTCTATGAGAAGCTTTAGTGCAATTCTGCCTCTTATTCCTCACTTAAACAAGAACTGGAGTGGATTCTTTCCCCTCTGGATGGATGTTGGTGCTGCCAGGGAGGCTGTAGTCACATGTACACGTAGCTGTGGAGTTCACCTCTTCCCTGGGAACAGCCCTCGACCAGCCAGTAGGACTCAACAAGCCAAGGCCACCGTCCACTGCCCTTTGGGAAGGCACTTCTTCAGCACATCTGACACATCCCTTTAATGAGCCTCAGCCGGGTCAAACCCACTGTCTTCCTACATGGTTCTCTTCTTCACTAACTCACTTACCCACTGAGGACCACCTCCCAAAGAAGCTGGTCCCAAGTCCTCCTCTTAGCGTTTGGAGGAATTCAAACAGAAAGTGGGTGCACCAGCTCATAGGGAAGAGGTGGCACTGTGTGAACCACGCCAGTAATTAGGATCAAACCAGACCGGAATTACGTTTGGTGGAGATTGGTGAGGAATTGGCTAAGCGTTCAGACGCACATGGATATATGGATGATACACGTAGTTACACTGGCCGAAGCCAAGCCCATTGCTAGAGTCCACCCCAGCTCACAGTGAACCCTGCATTATGGAGGAGAACTATGCTGTAGAGGGTGTCCTGCCGTATACTAGAGAGAGCATCGTTGGCCTAGTGGTCAGAAAGTCATGCTACCAAACCCAAGGTGGGTGATTTTAATCTGTGGTCCTCAGGTCTGGTTTAAATTTGTTTTTGTCAAATATTCTTCTAGGTCGTATAGAACTGGTCTGTCCATTTGCTGTACAGAGGTAACTCATGGTTGCTGTGATGCTCAACACTGTTGACACTGACGTGTCAAATGCAATAATGGTTACCCATGGTGGACAGTGTTTTGTGGCGCTTACCGATTAAAACAAGCTTGGAAGCAGGAGTGGCATCCATTTGTAGGCCTTTTCCTCTTGATTCTAATGGGTAGTTTAGAACTTTGAACCTTTGTGTTAGCAGCCTAAAGGTTGAAGTGTACATCCCGGGCACAGTAATAATGAAACACATACTTCCATATAGTTAAGTATATAATTAACTAATAGGAAACTCTAGTGATTTTGTTCAGTGAAGATGAGATTTCACATAGGTCATATGCCTTAGTGTTTGTTACTGATTCTGTTTATACTGGACAGTTTGAAAGACAGAAGAAAATAACTGGTCCATATGTTTCTATGTTGCAAAAGAAATAAAGACTTAAAAAATTCACCCCCCCCCAAAAAAAAAACAACAAACACCTCTGTTAAAGAAACCAGAGAATGTGTGTTTGGTATATTCGCTTTTCGTCATCATTGTGTTGCCACTGTTAGGTGTCTCGAGTATGAGTCATAAAGACCCATGAACAAAAGAGCTGAACCCTGCTCTATCCTGCGTCATCCTCACATCTCCTGACACACGAGAGCCCATTGCAGCAGTCACCGTGTCAATCCACCTGGTTGAGGGTCTTCCTCTACTTCGCCTACCCTCCACTCTTCCCAGTACCATGTCCCTCTCCAGGAATAACCCCCCATAGCAACATGCCTGACGTATGTGAGGTGAAGCCTCATCATTCCTGCCTCATTCGTTCGCGGTCGTCATTTTAGGGAGGCTCAACTTATTCCTGTCTGTCTGGTGCATTTTACAAACTCCCACTATTATCTTTTTGTGGGAAAATGCTTCCTCTCCAGATATGAATATTTGGCTGATTGGTTCAGAGTCTGTGCTGTTGTTTCCAGCTGCATGTGGGGGTGGCAGTGGAGAATGGGTCCTGTGCGCTGCCAGGGGCAGGCAGGCTCTGGGACTGGTGAGGCCTCCCAGAGACTGGAGGAAGAGGAGTTCTGGGCTGGGCAGGTAGATGGAGGAGTGTGGCTGGACTTCGTAATCATTAAAGTTGTAAACCAACAAATAGACCCCATCAGAGCACAAGGAGGGAAAGTGTGTCAGGATTCTTCCTGCGGAGGAAGCCTTCCATCATTGAGACTGGAAAACCACAGGCAATGTCCATGAACTTGACGCTAACTCGTCGCTAACCGTGTGTGTGCTTGATCATTTGGAAGTCCACAGTCACGTTAACCTCTCAGAGGAGCATCTCGGGGGCTCGAACCTTTCAGTTAACAGCCTAGCCATTTGGCTCATCCAGGATCCCCTCCAATGGAAGGGCACTATCTCCTGCTTCATCTTCATCTTCTGGAGCCCAAACAAACAAGCTGAGCTCCTGAAGATGTGCCAGTGTTGAGGGCAGAACTTACTCCTCCCACTTCGAACCCCCCAGGCAAGTTCAGGACCAGCCTTTCCTCCTGCCTGAGGCCTATGAATCCTGACAAGGGAAGCACTGAATTTCATCCAGAGCTTGTCCACACAGTGCAGTCAGGGGTCTCAGTGCCAAGACTCTCATTTTTTTTCCTTCAGAATAAACAGAAACACAGGAGACCTTTGAGTAACTCATTGTCCTGGGCAGATATTAAAGCTAGTGCTGCTTCTGTTCTTCCAAAATACCAGGTATTCAAATAAGACCAAAGAAAGGGGAGTAGATGTCAACATTCAGAGTTGCTACAAGCAGCACAGCAGTGGCCGCTCAGTTTATTGTTTCTCTTTATAAGAAACTGTCCGGCCAACACATTTACAGTCATGCTGACTAAAGTCAGAGACTGGCTGACCTAATTCTATGGGCTCTTTCCTAACCATGGATGTGACGTGAAGCCAGAGATAGAAAGGCTTAGCAGGAAGAGTGCTAATAGGCGATTAAAAAGCATCAACACCAGTGATTTCAGGGGAAATAGTAGAAGCACCACCCAGAAAATAACAGACAGCAAATGGGGAACTCCTTCTGAATATCAATTTAAGTTTTTAAAGTACATTTCAGTAAAGAAAAATATCAACTGATAATTAAAATATTGAGGTTAAAAAAAAACCCAAACAACAAACTGGTGTTAAGTGTATATTCATCCCCACAGGCATGTTTATTCCATAGGCATGGATAAAGAATATCATTCATGTAAAAAACTTATTAGAAATACTCTATTTTAGAATTTTCCTGCAGCAAAAATTATTAATGCCTTCATTAGATATGCTTAGTCAAGCCAGATGTCTCTACTATAAATAAACTCCTTCTCTGATACTCTACAGCATGTTGTTTCTGGGGGGAAAAGGAATTGATGTCTGTTGAATGAAACAAATTGGAAGAGGGGAGGAAGAACAAGTAAGTGAAAATCCAAAATAGAAGGTAATTTTGTGTGTTTGATAACAGACTGCATGATAGTTCTGTTGAGTTGCAGCTTGAGGATAGAAAGGGTGCGATTGTATGCCTGGCAGTTGGCATCTTTGACCATACCTAGTGAGTTTCAATTCAGTAGCACATAACAAGATATTTATATATCTATATATCATCTATATCTGTATCTATAGCTATATCTATAGCTATCTCTGTCATCTCTATATATCTGTCTCTGTCTCTATCTCTATCTGGAGCCTGAATCCTGAGAGAGTAGAGAGCCTATTTCTTAGATGGAGGTTCCGTGACCTCTCTAGGGACCTGGAATGATGTTTATCCCAGGGAGGCTGTGAACTTGAGTCTGTCTGCCTCCAGAACCTGTACTTGTAACATGGTGGATATTGTGCCGTAATAGCAGTCAAGGTATCACCAAGTTCTCTGAGTTTACCATCTTCAAAGCTTTTCTCCAGTGGCTTCCTTCTTTGCCACCTCACCCCCAGATTACAGGCTGCCTTTTTACTAAATGCAACCTTGCTTTCAGAGTACATTATTGAACACCTGAGAATATAACGGGATTTTAGTTGAGGAGGTGTCTGGGATATTAGAATAATTTTCTTTTCCTGAGATGTCTTGTTTTTCTGTCTGTGAATCACCAGACAGGTGTGTCATTGTACCTGTTTTCTGATGTACAGAACACTGAAGAGTGTGTTTCTTCAATTTAAAGGAAGAAAGGACTATGTGGGAGAATTTAGGGTTAAGTGAAAAATGAAAGGAAGCATTCTCGAGAATATAAATAAGAATGCAATTTCTTGTGGTTTAGGTAAACAGTATTACACACGTCATTAGCAGCAGTTCCATGCTTAAAGACATTTTTAAAGTTTTCATATTTTGCAAAATCCCCGGTGGGTTGGTGGTTTGCGTTGTATCTTTGCAAAGCAATCAAGACTGCGTTCCCTTAAGGAGGATAACAGATTATTCTGTTTTGGAAAGAATTGATTTTGAAGGAGGAACTCAGCCTTTCAGATGTGAATTAAGACTTATTTCCAGGGTACTCATTTCCAAAACGAGGTTTGAGACTCTCAATAAAATGCCTCTAAATGCCTGAAAATTGTGCTAAAGTGGACACATGTAGCCACTGAGCATTTGAAAGGCGGCTAGTCCTAAATGAAGGGCGTTGTTCAGTGTAAACTATGTGTCAGGTATGAAAGACTTGATACAAAAAGAACATCGAGTGGCTCATTTGTAATTTTAATATCAGTATCTTCTGAGATGATAATATTTTAATACAGTGGCACTTGGAATTCATTTTGCCAATTTCTTTTTACCTTCTCTTAATTTGGCTACTTGGAAATTTAAAACTCTGATGTTTCAGTTAAAACAGCACTGCCTTAGAAGCTGCAGGAGCTGGTCACCAGATCCTTAGTGTATACAAGGTGGAGGGATCATCATCTCCTGGCCTGGTCTGTCTTCCTTCAAGTTAGAAACCCAGAGGAGAGAGAATCTTCAACAAACCTAAGAGGTTGGCTTGAAGAGTGAGGAGGGACAGTTATTTTGTTAATCACCTCTAAGCTTAATTTCTCTAAGATGCTTCCATGGGGCAGAAAATAGTATGGTCTTGTCTCCAGCAAAAATAGTCACCGGACAGAGTTGTTGTTGTTGTTGTT
>NW_006399950.1:3923473-4094641 GCF_000299155.1 Elephantulus edwardii | reverse complement strand
GCAGTCCATGGTATATTCAATACTCTTCTCCAGCACCACAGCTCAAAGGCATCAATTCTCCTTTTATCCCCCCTGGTCATTGTCCAACTCTCTGATGCATAACAAGTGATTGCGAAGACCATGGTCTGCATCAGACGCACCTTAATCTCCAAAGAGACACCACTGCTCTTCAGTACTTTGGAGAGGTCCCTAACAGCAGACTTTCCCATGGCAATACATCTTCCAGAAAAAAAAAATTTTGAAGTTTAGAAAAAAATAAACTACAAATGAAATTCCAACATGGACTTTGTCGATGGATGTTAGTAGCTAAAAAGAAGAAAGGATCCAGAAGTTCTATCTGCAGATGCAACGGCAAAAACCATGTGCTATCTTCATGCAAAGGGTGTGAGTAAGAACAGTAGGTAAGGTTGCAATGTGATGGAAAACGTGCCTGAGCCTGAAAAACAATGTGCTGAGGAAGAGAAATGAGAGCAGCAAACTCCACATGTTGTGTGCTCTTGTTCACATGTTGTTGTTGTTGTTATGTTCCTTCTACTCACTACTCACAGTGACCCTACGTACAACAGCCCTAAACCCTGATCTATCCTGTGGCAACCTCACTGTCTCCGACACACCTCAGTCCATCTCATCCAGGCTCTTCCCCCCCCTGTGCTGTCCCTCCTCCCTCCCAAGCATGACGTCCCTTTCCAAGGACTGATCCCTCCTTGCAGCATGTCCAAAGTATGACAGACGAGAATCCTTGCCTCCAAGGAGCAGCCTGGCTTCAGCCTCTCTAGGATGAACCCGTTTGTTCTCCTGGCAGTCCATGGCATAGTCAACACTCTTCTTGAGCATCACAGCTCAAAGGCATCCATTCTCCTTCTGTCATCCCTAGTCATTGTCCATAATAGGGAAATGCTAAAGGTATTAAGCCACTTAGTGGTGTCCATAAAGATAGGTTAGTTGACATTTCCTAGAAAAGATTGAAGTGGTTATTCGTGTTAGCATAGTGAAAATGTTCTGGAGAGTGTTGTAACGTCCCTTGGCTGGGCATGGCTGTTAACCCGCCAGTGGGCAGTTTGAGTCATCCAGAGGTGACTCAGAGAGAAAGCCTGGTAGTTTCCCCCTGAATTATCAACCATTGAAGACTTTAGGGAACTCGCTTCTATTCCGACTATACAGGGGATGACTCTCACCAGAAGCGGGTTGGTTAGTGGATACAGACTTTGTGAGCACATTAAGAAGCACTAGATATTTCTCAGACTTCGGAAGAACAAATAAATCTGTCCTGGAATTGGATCCAGGCTGCTCCGTAGAGGCAATTTGATGAGACTTTTATTTCACATACACTGGGCGTGTTACCTGGAGGGAGCAGTCCTTGGAAAAAAATATCCTGGGAAAGGTGGATGGTCAGAGAAAGAAAGGAAGATCCTCATTGGATGGACTGACACAGTGGTTGTCACCATGGGCTCTAGCGTAACGAGAGAAGACAGTGGTTTGAATCCGCAGCCGCTTTGTGGGGGGAGGAGGATGGGCAGTCTCCTTGGGTGTCGTTTGCAGACTCTGGAGGTCAGCTTTGCGTTGGTTTCACATGGGTGATGATGAATTGTGTTAAGCTGAATTGAATACTGTATGAATCATAAAAACAGCTGGCTTTTCCCTTTCTCAGTGCTAATGCTGCCCCCTCCCCAGCTGAAGTGAAACGCTTCTCTACCTACATTTTACATGTGGAGTTGGTTTTACTTCTCTGCAGATCCCTACTTCAAGCCTTCTCCTTCCTCTCAGTCAGATTCTGCAAAGACACCACGTAGGCCATGTGAGTCTGAGCAGAGCGAGACCAGAGCCGGTGTCGACACCGTATGAGATGGAGTAGGTAGATGTGCCGAGGAGAGGCTGAGGGCACGAGGTTTCGCTGCTCCACATGGACTGTGTGCTTCCCATTCCATGGGAAGGGTGGGCATCAGTCTCAGCCCCCAGCACAGGCTCACTGGCCATGGGTGGCCAGCGTCAACGTCAGGCCTGATCCTGTTGTGTCTGAAAAACACTATTGGCTGTTTGGTTAGTTTTGCTTTTCACTATCAGTCTTTGGACTTGAACTCAGACTTGCTGCATTCTCCTAGGTCTCTGTTCAACACGGTCCTTAAACAGCTTCACCCCCAGTTACATTTTTATTATGTCATTGCGGAGAAAACCAGCTTAAAGTACATGGTTTCAATGACTGAGTGAATGAATAAGTCACCTCCTAATGTGATTTAGTTTCCCGTGAGGACGCATAATACAGCAATTCCTGCTTTCTAGACCAGAAGATTGATTTTTCTCTCTATCTCCTTATAGTTCCTCTCCCTTTGAATTGGTGCCTGGTCTTCTCTCAAGTCCCAAATTTGTTATTGTTGTTAAGTGCCATCGAGTCATAGAAGACTCATAGTGACCCTGTGAACAAAAGACCTGAACACTTGTATGACTCATCCTTTCTCCAGGTTCATAGGGTTTCTGGAGGCAAGCTATTTCAAAAGTGAATGCCGCTCCTGCTTCCAAGCTTGTTTTAATCGGGGAGCTCCACCAAACACTGTCCACCATGGGTGACCATTACTGCATTTGACACATCAGTGTCACAGTGTTCAGATTCACAGCAACCACGAGTTACCTCTGTATGGCAAGTGGACAGACCAGGGCTATATGACCGAGAAGAATGTTGACCAAAAACAGTTAAAATCAGGCCTGAGGGCAGTGGATTGAAGTCACCCACCCTTGGCTTGGCAGCATCGCTTTCTGTCCGCTGGTCAGCTGATTCTTTTTGTCTCCTCTCATCCACTCTGGGTGTGTTTTTTCTGCCTCTCTCCTTCCCCACTTTCTCAATTTTCCTGATCTAATTATATCTTCACTTAGAATACAAACTTAAAGCTAATGAAATTGTCTTAAAACACTTTTCAGACTCCAACTGTTCACCTCCCTCTGAGTTGAAATGAGCAAAATGGTAATGTATTTGTTTAAAATTCCGTAGGCAGGTATGTTCACACACCCCGGGACGGCATGTGCTTCATATACACCATCTTCCACGTTTCTTTTCAAGAAGCAAAACTGAGTCTTGCCCAAATGAAAAAGAAAAACCTTCATCTCTTCTTCTCATGGGACTTATGATGATTCAAAGAATAAATAAGACCAAAAGTAAGTTCATATCTTCTCTGAGGAAAAAAGTTAATAAAAATGCAGCAGTATTAGTCTGGGTCAACAGTTTTTACTTGAAAGTGGTGTGATATTCTCTGTAGAATTTTACTGAGAAGTTATGAAGTACTGAAATACAGGGGAATATGAGTTGCACATAAGTGATTTTTGCAACCTGAAAATTGCCAAGTGAACCTGCATCCTCTCCTTGCCTCCCTTTGCTCTTTTGCAGAGCCCTCGGACACCCTCTTCAGGAATGCTGTCTTCCCCTGTGGTGTGATATTTCCAGAAAAAAACTTTGGTTTTAATATAATATTTATATAACTGGCAATACTGTCAGATTTGAAGTTGTTGCTCTAGATTTCTTTTTTCCCCCTTATGAAAAGCTTATTCTCTTCAGTTGCATTTCAAAGGATTGTAAAGAAAGAGATTACCAATCCATTGCGCTTTATAGGAGTGCATGGATTTCATATTGTCAAATTCAATGAATAGGTGAATTAATGCAGACATTCATGTTTTGTTTAGTAATTAGAACTCACTTTTGAAATTTAGTCTGTCTTGTCTTTTGGTGTAATTGTAGTGGTAACAAGTTTAGTGCCATATTTTATTTTAGTTCTAGTTCCATGACTTTAAACAAATTACTTCACTACTTTTAACAGTGGATACTCTAGAAGTTAAATAATGGGTTAGAGCCCCATTGAGTTTCCTAGGTTAGTTTTTCACAAAATCTGGTCATCATTTGGTTAACGTTGCTCAATTTGTATTTTATTGTTGCTCTTGCGACTGACCAGCCATCAAGTTGATTCCAACTCATAGTGACCCTTTGTATAAGAGAATGAAACCACACCCTGTGCTGTTGCAACGTCAGTTGTTGCTGTGTTTGAGCCCATTGGGGCAGATGCTGTGTCAAATCATCTCACTGAGTCTCTTCCTGTCTTATACAGACATCCTGGTATCCCAAGCAAGGTGTCCTCAAGGGGCAAACCCTACTGGTGACACGTCTGGAATATGTAACACAAAATCTCACCCTCCTCACTTTTAAGTAACACACTGACTGTACTTTTCCCGAGATAGATTTGTTTATACTTCTGGAAGTTTATGGTATATTTAATATTCTTCACCAATGCCACAGTTTAGGTATATCAGTGCTTTAGTCTTTCTGATCCATTGTCTGGTTTTCTGATGTATGTGAGGCATTTGTGTATTCTGTGTCTTGTGGCTCACTTAATTTTTATTAACAGAATGTTCTACTTAATTGAATTTTAGCAAAGCAGTATGTTGTTGTTGTTGTTGTTCTGTGCCCTTGAGTGGCTTGTGACTCATAGTGACCCTGTGTACAACAGCTCTGTACCCTGCTCTGTCCTGTGACAACTTTATTATCTCTACACACCTACCCCCATTACCCCAGTCACTAAATCGGTCCATCTCATTGAGGGTCTTCCTCTCTTGCACTGTCCCTTCACCCTCCCAAGCATGATGTCCCTCTCCAAGGACTGATACCTTCTTGCAACATGCTCTAAGTATGTCAGACAAAGCTTCAGAATCCTTGCCTCCAAGAAGCAGTCTGATTTCCGCCTCTCTAGGATGAACCTGTTTGTCCATGGTAAGGAAAATTAAATCTATGAGAACCAAAATTTGACCTTGAGTGTATCCCATCTGAATTTCAAAACCATCTCCGGAACAGGGTTGAGTCCTTGCCCACCAGTGAGCAAAGATCAGATGAGCTGTGGGAAGATACCAGGAGTATCATCCATGAAGAGTAATGAATGAAGAATGTTATTACAAACACAGAGGAGGAAGAAAAGACCAAGATGGGTGTCAGAAAAGACTGAATATTGCACTAGAGCCCTGAGAAGCCAAAGTAAAGGGGAGCAAGTAAGGAGCTGAACAGAAGATTTCAAAGGGCAGTGCGGGAAGACGCAGTAAAGCTGTATGGAGAGGAGCTTGCCAGTCCTTCTCCCACAGAGCAGATTTTGGATTTGAACCACATGCCTTCATGATTGCAGTCTAGTTTCTTACCACTAGGCCATCAGAGCCTAGTGAAGCAGTATAACAAATTAAAAAAGAAAAATAATCAGAAACAAAATTAATTATTTAATTAATTACTTGTTCTCAAAAGACTCTGCTCCTATTGTATCTGTGATAAATTTCTCTAAAAAGAGGATTGGAAAGTTTTAGAAGATTTGAAAGACATCAAATTAGACATTCACTTAATTTCATTATGACTGAAGGAAAGTGAATTGGAAGAAGCATGGGTTTGTTCTTAAGTAAAGCACTATGACTTAAGAATACTACTTCTAAAATAGGAGTTAGTCAGGCTCAATTTAGTCCTCCCAATGACTTTGGGGACACACAGTGATTTCCAGGACTAAGACGGGCCTGCTCTGCACCATGATGTTTTCAGTTGCCTCTTGCATGTGAAATATGAGCAGGAATAAGGAAAACCGTAGGAGACTTGATATTCTTGACTTACGATGTTAATGAGTAATAGGGAGCATCCCATGGGCTACCCGATGAATGAACAAATCTCCACGTGCACCACGACCGGTTTAATTCCATGAACAATCTGGGATATCTGGCTGATAAGTGAGACGTGAGCGTGGAGAATTCCTCACTGGGCTGGAAGGGTTTCTGAGTGCCGTGTGTGTGAAGGTGTGTGTATTGAGCGCCACTACATATTTAGGGGGGTTCCTTTTGTTTGCAGAGATGCGTGTGATAATATTTGTGTAGCTCCTGTCTCCGTGGAGCTGTGGTGCTGAGGGAGGCGTGGTGCTCACCCAGCGTGCCGTCCAGGGCCGCTCGGCCACTCGAGCCTCCTCCGGAGAGAGCGAGGCCACCTCCTACCCCGTGCCTCACCGCCCCAGACCCAGCACACCCTTGGTGCAAGCACCTTCTGGCTCAATGGCAAGGAGTTTGAGGTTTTTAGCCTTTTTATCTGAGTGGAAACAATTGAGATCTGTCCAGAATGGGGAGAGGGGGAGAATGGACTTTTACAGATGTAATATTTACCACATTAGTAACGGATCCATTTCACATTAAATATGTGATCAGCCTCTAGGAACTGAAATAAAGAACCCCAGATACGTAAGAATGATATATTCTGTGAAATGACACCCTGTGCTCCTTAAATGTCTTCAGATTTTGTTGTGTGTTTTTATTGATTCTTCTACTTTTTTTATCTAATGTTACACAACATTCGGTGACTATTTTAGATACACTCTTTCTTTTAATATCAAATGCCCACAAACTCTGTAGTGCAATGTTTTGCTTTTGGCATTTTAAAGATTAATTACTCCCAGATTACCATGCCAATTAGTTCCCATCTTGGTTTGCATATAACCTGCACTAGGTTTCAAGACAAATTCCACGATACAGGCTAAAGGCTTGGGGACACATTGAACTGAAAGCTGGCATAGATCAAGGGTTAATTATAAGCAGAGAATAAAAAGTCCAGGACATATGGAGTTGCCATGATTTGCCATCCACTGGAGAGGCTCCTGGACTGTGCAGTTAGGCGCTGAAACACTCACTAAAGGATCCTTTCAGACTTAACCCTGCGGAGTCAGAACCACCTCATAGCTGACTTTCCAGCAGGTTTCCGAGGCTGTAAATCACACAGGAAGAGGCCGTCCATCTTTGTCCTGCGGAGCCGCTGGATTCGAACCACTGGAGAGGCACTGGTTTTGGATTAGCAGTGCCACTCCATGTGGATGACACCACCAGGGCTCCCTAAAAGGCCAGCAATCCAAGTACAGCCTGAAGTATCTCAGAAGTGAGGTCTGGGGATCTTCCAAGGGCTGCAGCCAGAGCCCCCCTTTGGAGCACAGTTCTGTTTAGCATAGATGGAGTGGTCTTGGTCTGAACCAAGTCAGTGACAGTGGGTTTTAATCCTCCGCCTCACGGTAGCTAAAGTGGCAGGGCTGGCCACGCCTGCCAGCAGCACGTGCCTGGCTTCCTCACCAGGATCCCCCTCCCAAGTTCTCTACCTTCTTAGTGGAGGGGAATTGGGCTGCTTGTGCCCAGGGAGTCTGTAGGGAATCAGGAGTAACCTGGACCTAGCATCCTCGGGGCCTGTGGAATGTGCAGTGTCTCTTGCAGAAACCCCATGGTGCAGGGTAAGTAAGCTTAGCTTGATGTTGCATGTCTCCTAGGAATGCCAGCTTGGTGCCATACGTGTACTGGGAGCTCAGCCCTAGTTGGCTTGCTGTGGGCAGTATGCAGTGCGAGCTCCCAGGGTTCTTTGAGGAAAGTCCTAACCCATTAAACCACAACAAGAGAGGCCCATGGTCCTCAGGCTCACTGCTCGAGCACTGCCTTAGACCTGGTCTCCTCTTACGGTCTCTTCACTTCGTGGGAGGCTCTCTGTGTCCCCTCTTAGGGTCTCTTCACTTCGCGGGAGGCTCTCTGTAACCACGATTCGAATTCTTTATCATTGTCTGTCATATGTGTGTGGCATCTCACTAATAATGCTAGATAAAACAAATGACGCTGTCACTGTTTTCCTTCTAAGAGTTTATGAGATGACATCAGTCTCAGTGTCTAAACTTTGAAAATAAAATAAGTCATCATAGTATGTGCTTTGCAGAAAGACATAATTAAAAGAAATGAATAAACACACATGCACACACATTACAGCTACTGGCAGTATTTTAAGGGTCTTGCAATATAACTATAGATAGAAATAAGTTTTAAAAATAGACTCCCTGATTGACATAACTCTTTGCAGAGAAGCAGGGAAGAGAGCATATTAAATTAAAACTAATTTTACAAACATCAATTTACATACAGATTAATTTGCGAGGCTTGAGGCACCAGGACAGTGGGCGAATTTCCTCCTTCCATATGGGAGCGCTGGGTTCTGTTCCCACTGGTGTCTCCCCTGTGCAGCCACCATCTGCCCGTCACTGCAGACCAGCATGCTTCCAGGAGGCTCACTGAACTCGGACGACTGAGTCCTGAGAATAGCCAGGGAGAACCACCACGTGGAGCCCAGCAGCGAGCTCAGCTGTAGCCGCTGGTCAGGGCGCAGGTTCGGGCCGTGTTTCGCTTCCTTGGTCAAGGAGTCATGAGGGCTTGGAAAGCAATTTGGCAGCAGCTGACGGCCACCATTCAATTAAAAAATATGCTTCCTACAGTGAGCATGTTTATTCCATTATAACAGATTGGCAAAATAGACATTTACTTTCTCTGTCAATATTTATTTATTATCATTTAGATGATAAAGAGAATGTTGGCAATAATAACCACAATCTTGATAATGAAAATTATAATTCTTTAAGGAGTATTTACTCTGGTGACAGTAGAGAACCAAGAAATCATGTATGCGTCCCGCTGTCTGTTCATTTATCTATGTCTGTCTATCCGTCCATCTGTCCAGGCAGATAAGTTTCTAAGTGTGTCCGTATCTTTAAATGAAATTTTTTAGGTAAACTGAAATAAGTGCTAATAGTTTTATTTGGTCTTATTTTCATGTACGAAGTCATCTGCCAGGTAGAATTCTACAGGCGTGTTAAGTGAAAGTGGTTGTGATGAAGAATCTGTTGCTTGGGGGCTGGCTCAGGTGTTCCGAAGTGAGGACAAATTTAAATGAAGGTAAACGGCAGGTTGGAATTGTCCAAAAGCTGGGCATTTGTGACCCAGTGACGGCTGGTGTGCATGTATGTCTAGAATGTATTTCTTGAGGTGGCCTCCGTGCCAGTCTGGAGACTAAGCCGCGCCTAATCCAGGCCATGGTCTTCATAGTTACTTGCTATGCATCAGAGAGCTGGGCAATGACTAAGGATAATAGAAGGAGAATTAATGCCTTTGAGTTGTGGTCCTGGAGAAGAATGATAAACATACCATGGACTGCCAGGAAAACAAACAGATCTGTCCTGGAGAGGATGAAATCAGGCTGCTCCCTGAATGCAACTGTTTTGAAGCTCTGTCTTCTCATATTTGGGGCACATGGTCAGAAGAGACCAGTCCTTGGAGAGGGACATCATGCTTGGCAGGATGGAGAAACAAGCACAGGGGAGGAAGACCCAGAATGAGGTGGATTGACTCAGTGACTGGAAAAGTGGGATTGGGTCTGTTGGAGACCATGAGACTGGCTCAGGACAGGGCAGGGTTCAGAGCTGCTGTACCGAGGGTCGCTGTGAGTTGCATGCAACTCAGCTGACAAATAACAACAGCAGTGGCAAGAAGCTGCGCTGCAATCCTGAAGGCATTCAGTTCGAATCCACCAGGTCCTCCACTGGAGGGTCAGCTATGGGTAGGTGCTGATTCAGTGGTACAAAACAACAATATTTGCTTGTACAACTTTTCTTACACACCTAAGCACACATCATCATTCCATCTGCGTCCTACTCGGTCCATCATTGTCGAGACTCCCTGTGGGCGTGTGTGTTTGTGACTCTGGTATTAAATACATTTCTGGGGTGCTTTAGGCCAAGATAGACTGGGATCAAAGGCTCAAGAACCACTTCTGCAGGTTGTGTGGAATCACAGCAGTCCCGGGGAGGCAGCGGTGCAGATGGCACAGTGGTAGTGGTGCTGGCATCGCCCTTGGCTGGCTCAGCTGTGGCAGAGAGCCCCCGTCAGTGGTGTCCTGGGGGTACCCAGGATTCTCCCACAGGGTCATCTTCTATTCTCACTGGGCCACTTAGGGAACGTGCTGAAAACCACAGGCTTTTCTTGCCCTGACATTGGCTCCGTCACCATCACTTGGGGAGCTTCCGCTCAGGACGCAGGCCATGCGGTACCCCTGCTGACCGCAGCCAGCTGGGCCTGGATGGGCACACCAGGGAGAAGCAGCAGCCTGAGTTGGGCGAGCCTGGCCGTGAGTTCCAGCCCCGCCTGTGACTTGAAATCACAAGGGAAGAAGGGCTTTGGGAACGTTCACCCGCTTGAAAAGGAGGAAAGCACTTTGATGTGTTGGGTTTTCTTTTTTTTCCTTCACTGGCATCTTTCTGTTTCTGTCCAGGCAGCTGCTGAAATTTTTATTCATGCTTTGTTTGCCTCAAGAATTGAATTTTGTAATTCTCCTTCACAGCCTCCCCTATCCAGGCCGGTTTGAGGTTGCAGGTCTTCTGAATTCAGCAGGTGTTTGCAGCCTGGCAGTGCCTTATTGCCTCTCTTCCGGCTCCCTTAGTGACGCCCGCATCAAACATGATTGCTTCCCCGACTTTAATTTTTACTTGCGGTGTCACCCAACAACCTCGCTAGTCCTCCCAGCGGGTGCAGTAGGCAGGACTGGAAGGCCTGGGCTGTTCTATGCTCCATAAGAGGCACTGATATCAGAAAGTACAATGGTGCACGATGAATCATCTCACCGTTATCACCCAGAAAGTCTTCTGGCTTATTTTAAGGGGGAAGGTGCATGAGGCAGGAAGAAGGGAAATCAAAGCAAATGTGCTTTGCGTCTCCACATTCTAATCACTAAGGATTGGAATGCTCACGCGCCAGTTTTGATCTTTGAGTCTTTGGTTTAAAATGAAATTTGAATGCAGGGAATAAATGTATGTGTGTTTTTGTATTGACAGCTCTGGTGGCTTAGTGGTTAAAGGCCATTCTGCCAACCCAAAGACAGGTAGTTCAAATCCACCAATTGCCGCATGGGGGTAAGGTGGGCAGTCTCCTCCTGTGTGGGTTACGGCCTCTGAAGGCCTGGAGGGTCAGCGATTGATAGGGTCCCACTCAGTGGCACCTAACAACAACAAAACTACCAGGCATGTATACACGGCATATGTTGTATATGCACATACTTCTTTGTGTGCTTGTGTATGTGCATACTTCCATGCAGGTGTGCAGGTGCGAAGGTGTGCATGCACCTGTCCACATGTTTTGCATGGCACATCTTTTAGTTGGGACTAGAGAGGCAGCACAGTGTTCAGACGTTTGACTGCTGGCAGGTTTGGGTCTACTAACTACTCCGGGAGAGAAATGCGAGGTCACCTGGCCCACTAAGATTTTCAGCCTCACGACGCTGCAGACAAGCTCTGCTCTATCCTGTAGGGTCACAGTGGGTCAGCATCAATTTGACAGCAATGGGCATGGATATATGTATTTATCACTTTGTCTCTATATGTATTTGTTCATGTATGTATGTGGATGTGTATATATGCATGTATGCTTAATACAGTATTTGAGTTGCAATGAAACTACGTGTATCTATCACTTTTACTCAGAGTCTAAAAATATAGGGGGCACTAGATAGTTTTAGGGAGCTTTAGTGGCTTAGTAGTAAGGAGTTGCATTGCCAGCCAATAGGTAGGAGGTTCAAATCCCCCAGATGCTCTATACTAAAAAGATGGACAGTCTCCTTGCATGTGACTTAGAGCCTCTGGAAAGTCCTGCACGGCCATCTGGGAGGGGGATCAGGCCCCTCGTGCAGTGAGTAGCTGAGAGCAAAACATACGGACAGATGGCAGCAGCCCTGGCCTTGCCCCCTCAGCTCAGTAGTGGATTTATTTGCTTATCTCTGAAGAGCTTGACATTTGAATAGATGCCGCAGCACACATGTGTAGATGTTGTTGTGTGCTGTCAGATCAGAACCGGCCCTCCAGCAGAAATTGCACAGGAGGACATAGCCCAGCCTTCTACTTCAGAACAGCTGGTGGATTCAAACCATGTGCTTTGGAGATTGCAGTGCAGGTTGTTACCACTAGGCCACCAGAGCCCTCTCTTGGATCTACAGCTGACCAAATTTCATTACATTTTCAAACATATAGCCCATTTTTCTATTTAAAGTGCATTTTCACATGGAATCAGAAAGTTGTCTTTCTTTCCTGGTGCAACCTAAGTAACATAGCATTAACAATGTCTGCTTCACTAACTCCATCCAGAGAACCTTAGAACTCACGTTCACTGAGCATTTACTATGGACCTGGAGCTGGGCTCTCTGTCTCTGTGCGCCTCCCTCTCGTGTCGTCTCCCAAGGCATTTTCACCGTGGGCACTGAAATAAACATAACGCTGCATGTTTATTGTCAGCATGTTGTGTGTAATCGGTGTCATAGATCAATAAAGGTAACAATGTTTCCTAAAGATCCTTCTCATAGACTTCACCTGACAGTATGAAAACCTGCACTTCGGCCTCACAGGTTTAGTACGAAAATCCAGCATGGGAGCCACGGGGTGGGAGCCTCCTCCATGCACTGTTACAGGGGTAGGGTCCACTCGAGCCCCCCTTTACAGATGATGGAGTGAGGACTGGCCAGGTGGTGGGGAGGCAGTTCAAATCCTGTCTACTTGAATGCAGACCTCTTTGTAATTACACACAGAGAAAGTCTTTGATTCCCACAGCCTTTTCTCCACTTCTTTGGTTTGTTTGAACCTTTTCTGAAACAAGGAAGTTCCCATGTTGTAAGCAACTTTTGAATTAAATATTGACCTTCCTTTTCTATCTTGTAACTATTAAGAAATACACAGCGTGCTTCTGCTTCTGCTCGGCGCTGCCTGGCTCCTCTGCAGAACACACGGCGTCAGAATCGAGGAGCCAGGCTGTCCGCCAGCTGCTCGTCGCCTTTCCTCCAGTTCGGCGTCCTGCTCAGCTTTTTGTAGAAAACCATGTAGACATTCATCAAGCTTCCCTTGGTGAAGGGTGTGTGTGGTACTTAGAGAATCCTGGCTACACATTGTCAAGGAAAATGTTTCCTGGGAGGACATTACATCAGCATTATTTGTTATTGCATCAGAGTGTCTATTTTTTGTCAATTCTCAAGCATAGACCATGTTCCAGAGGGAATTAAATGAGGAAAGAAGCCATGGATACAAACAGAGGGAGGTTCTGTGTCACCAGAGGCCAGAGGTAGCCATTAACACGTCTTCAGAACGCGTCCTTCCTGAGGGCGGTGCGCTGGAGCCTGTGGTGATAAAGATTTCCAGTGTTGATCCGGAGCCTGTCACCCCTTTTCCAGTTTATGGGCGTCTTACTATCAGATGGCATAGGTAACTCAGGGATTTCACATGATGCAGTAGTAACACGCGAAGCTGACTGAAGTCCTGGTTAGCTTTCCCCAAACAGAACACTTCCCGCTGAAACGTCCTAAGTCTCAGGGAGGAAAGAGGATTTCAAACGTGGGAGCATAATGAGCGCGTGAAGAGTGCTTTCTGGGTAGGGGGAGCTCTGGTGGCCTAGTGGCAAGGAGCTGCAACTATAGTCCCAGAGGCGCACGGTTCGAATCCACCAGATGCTCTGCCAGGGAAGGAGGGGCAATCTCCTCCTGTACCAGTCAGATCTGATTTGACGGTACACACACACACAAATAATAAAATTTTTTAAAAAAATTAAAGAGTGCTTTCCGGTGCGTTCGGGAGGCTGAGTGAGTGGGTTCAAGTTCAACCTCTAGAGCGACTTACATGGATTCATGTATATGATAAGGGAGCACATTTTTCTTCCTTTCATGCTGACTATTTGTATGTTTTCTGGGATTCATGATGCTTTTGTCACTTTTCTGTGTCAAACATGATTTTTTTTTCTCTCTATTAGGATGGAACAAACTTACTGCTATTACCTGTGTCTAGTAAATAAGATTTGGGGTTAATTCACTGGTGCCTGAGTTTCCTCACATGCCAAGACAGGAGACTAATGAAAAGTGTATTGTGTGCTGTGCCTTCCTTAATATTGACAGGACATGAAAGGAAGGTCTCTATTTGATTCAGAAGTTGCTTTAGGATCTCAATGTATGGGACACTCGTTAGAAATAGTCTTGTGTAATACTCAGCTACAAGCAGTTCATAGAGACTTTCTACGGTGAGAGAGCAGATAATCAAATCTTTAAGACAGAATCCTATGGGAAAGAATTCTGGTTCTCTGCTAGCTTAAATATCAGAATAAAACGGATTAGGTGAATAGAAAGAATGAACGCACAAGTAGGGGTTATAGTAGGTTCTAAATATCAAATTCAGAAGGATTTGATCAATAACGTATTTGATTTTCTGTGGATTAAAGCTTATTCCTCTGCTCTCTCCACTTGGACACTTGGGGGATGCACAGGAGAGCTTCCGTTGAAGACCCGCTGCCTCTGTGGGCTCACACGTTCCTCCCTGACAGAAGCGCTGGGTCCTGTTTCAGGCAGCCTGTGCTGGAAGGAGACGTGGGTTGGTCTCAGCTCTGCCGCTTTGGTAGTGATGTGCACTCACTCAGCGTACACACCACGCGTGAGGGCATGTGAAGAAGAGGGTGGTGGTGATGATGATGATAAAATAATAAAACTGCTGTCAGCTGGAGTCTCACTCTTGATGACCTCATCAGAGCTGGAAGGGACTGTGATCGTAGGGTTGTAACAGCTGAATTCTCAGAAGTAAATCACTGGGCCTTTTCCCAGCAGACTTCTGGGTGTCCTTGAACTTCTAGCCTTTTGTTTCACAGGAGCCTTAGCAATTTGTCCCACCCAGAGATTCCTGGTAATGGTGAAAGGCCGTGTTGGGCATTCAGTGGAGCAACATTCCAGGAGCACCCCCTGCCCCTCCCAATGTGGACGTTCACAGGGGCCTGTGATGTGGGTCATCGCGTCAGCTGGACAACGCCAGCCCCTTCTTCACATGCTTCGGAAACCAGCATCAGCAGGGGCAAGATATTGTGGCAAATCACAGAGATGCTTCCATTTCACTCTTGAAGTGACCCTTACCACGTTTCATCACCCAGGGCCAAACGCCTGGTCAGTGAAGACCCAGGGCCAACCACCTAATCAACAAGGAGGACACACAGTAGTGCATCATTATTATAAGTTGTTATGTTAAAACAAAAAAGGAGAAGCCTGTGGCTTCACCCCTACCCATCCTCACCCCTCCGCTCCCGCCCCTTCCCCCTTGGGTTTCCATATAAGCTTTACTGTTTGTCCTTCTGTTTTTACAATAATGATCTTATGAAGTATTTGTTCACTCAGTGTAATACTGTCCAGTCTCTCCCAAGTTATGTAGTAGTTTTTTTAAAATCATTGTTCCTAAATGCTACATAATATTCCATTGTGTAGATGCACTGCAATTTCTCAGTCCATTCATTTGTGCTTGGACATTTTTGGCTAGTTCCATGTTCCTGTGATGGTGAATAACGCTGCTATGAACATCAGTGTACAAATCTCCGTTTGCACAGTTTGGTGGGTAGAGGGAGGGGCGAAGGGAATGAGAAGGATACAGGCTAAGAGACAGGGTAATGAAGGGTCATGATGGGCAAGGTCCAGTGGTGAGTAATTTCATAAAACATAATGCATGAGAGTGATTGTGTGAAACACAATGTGAATGAAGAATAGTGTGAAATACAATGTATATGAACTTTGTAAGTAAACCATTATAAAATGAAAAAACAAAACACACGAAGAGGAGAGGCGCTCTCGTCGCATAGCCTGTAGGGAGTGATGCTGCTGGTCCAAAAGCTGTGCCTCTCTGGTGGTTCAGTTCCTCCAGAGGTCGCTCCTCGAGACCGATGCACAGTCTCCTCCCCCATGATTTACAGCTGCCAGAAACGTGCTCTAAGTCGGTTCTGACTCTGTCGTGGTGAGGAAAGTAGGGAAAAAAATGACGTGGAGGACATCCCTGGGGTGGCCACTCTGCTCACGAGGCTCTGCTGACTGAAGGAGACTTTCTAGGGGGCAGTAAGCACTTAAGCACTTAGGCCGATCACTTAAGTGTGGCTGACACTATTCACTTTGACCTAACGAGTGAAATTGAACTCTTGTGTGTCATGGACAACACAGTAAAGATAGCTCTTTCATCTGACAAATTGTATTTTTAGTTACCTCTGAATATCATGTATTGGACAGGATTTAGACACCATAAGCAGCAAAAACAGGCAAAATTTCTGATGTCCTAGATCTGTATTTCAATTGGTTGACAATAAACAAAGAAAAGATATGTGTAATATTTCAGATGGTAAAAAGTATTAAAGGGAAGGATGAGAGAGGGGGAGTTGGCAGAAATACTTTTCTAAGAACTGGGAGCAGGCACCTGAAAGAAGTGAGGGAGCTAAGTGTATGATAGTCACAGACACAAACTCTCCAGAAGGTGGGAAAACAGACGCAGAGCTGGACTGCACGGTTCTGCTGAGCACACCTGAGGAACAGAGTGCAGAGGTGGGCAGAGGTGAGGATGACTGAGGTGCTGGGTGGCAGAAGGCGAAGGACCCAAAGGGGAGGTGAGGACACTGGATTTTATTCTGAATGAAGTGAGAAGCCTTACAAGGTGTTAGTCAGAGATGCCATGATGTGGTTTCCATTTCCTCTGGCTTCTCCGTGCAGGATATTCCACAAGGCAGCGGTGTGGGAGCAGAATCGGGGTGACAGAAGTTGAACAATATGAACAAATACCTTAGAGAAACGTGGACCCTGTTCTCATGGGTTCATTGTAGTGAAGGGAAGCAAACAATTTTTTTTTAATTCTAAGAAGATTCACTGTAGTTGCTAGGAAGAAAAGAAAACATGATAAAGTGAGTGGTTTAAATGGCTACTTAAGAATTAAGACTGGGGTGTTCGGTTAAGGCAGGCCAGAGAGATGAGGTTGAAGTAAGAGAAAGGAGCCAATTGTGAGGAGATTGGTGGCTGGGCAGGGACAGGGCCTTCTAGACACACACAGATGCAGCTGGTTGCTGTACTAACTAGCAAATTTATGAAAACGTGATCTCTGACTGGAAGCTCTGCTGTCTTAGCGTGGAAAGAACTGTGCTGTCAACTGAAAAGCATCTTTTTCTGCAGGAGAAAGATGGCAATCTCCCTCCGTGGGACTTACAGCCTCTGAAAACCTGCTGGAGGGTCAGCTGTAAATCAATTCTGATTTGACAGCTGTGAGTTGATTAGAGGGGTGCGTGTGTGTGTGTGTGTGTGTGTTGGGTACTTTAAACACTGCTGAGTGTGAGTGTGTTTGTGTGTGTTTGTGTGTGTGTTGGGTACTTTAAACACCGCCAAGAGAGGGAGTGTGTGTGCATGTGTTAGGTACTTTAAACACCGCTGAGGGGTTGAAAGTGGCCTATATTGACAAGGAAATCTGCATGGAATTCATGAGTCAAGGAAATAATGGCACATGTACTTGACCTTTGGCCACACAAGTTGAAAGTTTTCAAACAAAGGAGCACGTAAACTGATTTGGGTAATTTCGTGGGCTTTTTCCTTAAAAAAAAAAAACCAAACAACACAACAAAACCAAACGCAGAACCCAAAGCCAAACAATACCTCACATTAACTGCTAAAAATCATTCTGGATTTTACAGGATCGAGGCAGTGAATCTGTTTAGGTGACTACAGTATTTTCATTAACTATTCGATTCTCTGTGCCACTTACTGCTACTTTGTTGATGTTCCTGGAGAATGAAATAATCCATCAACAAAGACTTAGCGTGTAGCTATGGCTCCATTGTGAGCGTTAGCGTATTTTCCTACTGATTGTTTAAATGAGTTTTGGTGAACAGTGATTCCTTGCTCAGCTGCTAACCCAAACCTCAGTGGTTCGAATCCTCCAGCTGCTTTGTAGGAGGAGAAACTTTGTGATGTGCTCCTGTCAAGGAAGCCTGTTGGGGCTTCTAGAATCACAATCTCCCTGTCAGCCTGCACAGCCACCAGCACCGTTTAAAGGAGGGTAAGAATATGACTGAACTGGGGCCGTTCCTCAGCTCTGTTCGTTCGTTAATTTTTTCTTTCCCCCGGAGGAGGGTGTTTGTTTATTGACAGGCATGACCTCAGAGCATCTTCAGATCTTCGGATCGAGTTTTATAGCTACTGTCTACATACTTTATTGGCTGCCAGCTGCGCCTTTCTTAAATTTCACTGCCATCAGCCTCTCACAATCTCTTACCATAAGCACTTTCTAAATTTTAAGTTTCTAAATTTTAAGCACTTCCATCCCTAGCCGTGCCTCTCATGTTGCACAGATGCCTTTATTTGGGGGGAGATGTAAGGACTTTGTAACTGTCTTACTCTTCTAAAGCATTTTTCTTTCTGCAACTTGTTTAAAAAGTGTGCGTTTTTCCCAGAAACTCTTACCAGTATGGGCCGTAAAGACCCATGAGTGCGGTCCTGGTGTTGATGACTGAATCTTTCACGAAGCTGGAGGTGCACCTGTAGGTATTTGCCCTAGAGAAGCAGAGACTCAGGAAGTTCTACATGGGCGTTCACCAGCACAGTGCTTGCAGCGGCCAAGAGGAGAAGCAGCACTGCCCCTGGGCGGGAGTCAAATCAATAATTGGCATACGACAGCACTACAGGGCACTGACTGAGGGCAGCGCGCGTCAGTATTACAACACTACAGAGCACTACTGTACTTAGACTATACTGACTTAGAGCAGCACGAATAATCCTCTTATTAGAGCAGTACAGAGCACTGACTTGGAGCCCCACACATCACTGAGAAGACTGCAAAAACCTAATACAGAGTAACAATAGAAAATGTTGAAAAATATAGAAACAAAATAGTATTTATTAATACTTTAAAAACAATAAACACACACATACAGTGCTGACAGATAAAGGGAAAAAGACAAAACCAAAACCCCAACCATGCCTTACATGACTCCGACGATGTGAATATTCAGGAGAGGAAAGACAACAGACTGGTGGTGACCAGAGTTTGATGGGTTGAGGAGTAGGAGTCGATGTCTTAGTCAGAGTGGGATTCCAGCTGAGCTGATAAAAATGTTTTAGGACCAGAGGGAGGTGCTGAGTGTACCATATTGTGAATACATCAATGCTATGTAATCATTCACTTTAGAATGGTTAATTTTATATTATATAAATTTTAAATCAATAAATATTTAAAATAATTATTATCTCACTTAGTCATTAAAGTAGCTGAAACACCACCTCAAATTTCCCTGCAATCCTCAGTTACATTTATGGTAAGAAACTACACCACAATCCCAGAGGCACGTGGTTCAAATCCACCAGCTCCTTGCAGGAGAAGGATGGACAGTATCCTTCTAGGTGATTAACTACCTCTGAAAACCTGCTGTTGGGTCTGCTGTGAGTCAGTTCTGACTCAATGGTACACAACAACCACAACAAGTTCGAGTGTCTAACAAAATGTGAAGTCTCACGTCTAACAGTGCTTTAGTCACTAGCAAAGGTGGTTTCTATTGTTCTGTGCTGTTGAGTCAAGCATGAGTCATATGACCTTGTCAACAACAGATCTGAACTCTGCCCTCGTCATCTTCATCACCTCTGATAGACTTGAGTCCATTGCCGCAATCCTGTGTCCATCCATCCCCATGACAGTCTTCACTTAGCCTCCACCTTTCCAACTATGATGACCTTTTCCAAAGACCAGACCCTCTTAACAACATACCCAAAGTCAGTGTGACCAAGGCCTCACCATCTTTTCTCCCCAGGTGGCCGGGCTGCACTTTCCTGCTAGGACAGAGCTTACAGTTGTGCCTGCAGGTCTGTGAGGTATATACATGCGCGCACATCCACAGCCACTGCACTGTTTCCACTCTTGAGGAAAAGAACTATCCAATCACTTCAGACTTTTAATGGCAATGCTTTAAGTTGTTTCTTATTTTTAGTACACAGAAAGCCTCATCAATATTGCTTCTGTGTACTTAAAACTTAGATTTAAGGATTAATAATAGCAATATATGAATAAGCCTAATATATATTTTTGCAATTAAAAATTGTAATTAAATATAGCATCGAAAGCTGACAAATATATCAAAGGCCTTTCATGTCCATCCTGTGTGCTGTTTTTCCCCATAAGTTTTCTGAAATTTATATGCATCACGACCATCTGTGTTTTTATATTTTTATTGTCCTTGTATTCGTTCACATAGCTACAGAAACAAATGAATATTCATATATGCAGATATAGAAATGATATATTTATTACCTCATCTGTATGTACGTATTTGTGTGTGTGCACATATTCTGTGCGTACAATAAAATCCCAGGTCACTAACGTCCCACTTAGTGACAGTTCACCCTATCCTCTAATTAAGTGTCATTTCACTTTTCCTTTGTTTCATGAGTGTTTCCTTTGCAACAGTAGATCTAAGTATAACACATTCTTCACCACGTCAACATTACTGCTGCACATGGAACTTTTAAATCTAAAGGCATAGCACTTTTTCTTAAACTAAAATAAACAAACTAAACCCCTGGCACCCACTGCCATAGAGTCGCTTGGCCTTGTGGACTTTCTCCGTCAGCTTTCTGAAGCTGCACATCTGTGTGTGCGTGGAGCCTGCCTTTCTCCAGGCACCTGGATTCTGACCATTGACGTGTCACCTAGCAGCCAGCACATCGGGACAGGTGCCGCAGGTCTCCTTTCCCATAAGGAGAAATCATTTTGTTCTGTTTAACAAATATCATTAAGTTACTTCATATTTACAAAAGTTTATTTTCTTCACTCTGATCTCAAATATATTCACCAAAACAATTATATAAGTAATGTCTGTCCTTGGTTGCTTTTATGATTCTGGATGATACCTTTATTTCTCCTTTTCTAGAGTTACCACAGTGCCTGACACAGGGCAGAATGCAGGTGGTTAAGTATGTGTATCAAAATAAAAATGCAGAAGAGCAGGGTTTACAGAATCCACGCTAGTGACATCTCCGCGTGACCAGACCCTGCTCTCGTCGTCTCCACAGGCCTCATCAGTATCTGTTCCCTTAAACATTTATTCTTTTACTTACTGTCTCTCTCAAGTGAATGTATATATACTTCAGAAAGACAGAGGTTTTGTCTGGATCTTTGCTTGACTCACCTAGACAGCTACATGTTATATACAAAGCCTGTTACCATTTTAAAAATACTGAATAATTATTAGATTTCAGTAATTCCAAAGGAATTCTATCAGGAGAGCCAAGGAATAAGAGCCTCCTTTCATTTTCTTCTCTCAGGATTGACATGAGAGATTTCACTTTTTTGGTATTCCCCACCAAAAAAAGAGCTGAAATTTCTCTTTTCCCCTGGAACACAACTATTTCCAAGTGAAGAAGTAAACATTATGCTTTCATTGACTCCTGACAGGGTTTTTTTATATTGATCTATAATGCAACAGAAACTCAACTCATGGCCTTTGAGTCGGAGCTGACTTGTACCTGACCCTCCAGTGGGTTCTTAGAGTCTGTGGGTCGCAGGAGAATATTGCAGCTGGTGCTTTGTCTCTGTCTTTGGGTGGGCAGCGTGACCCCTTAGCCGCTAAGCCGTCAGAGCTCCCTCTGGTCCGTAGTCTAGTGAATTTTCCTACTTCTTATTGTCATTTGGAGATCTTATTAAAGCGAGAATAGCAACATAGAACAATTACGACCATCTCTGAACTCTGGCCAGTCTTTTTTTTTTTTTTTTGGATAATGAAATCATTTTCCTTCTTGGGTTACAATCCTGAAGACAGTTTTTCCTCAGTCTTTAGCAACCTGTGACTATTTTTAAGTTGTTTTTGCACATATTAAATGTTAGGTCTATGACATTCTAGGATGATTCACTTAATCTATTCTAAAATTCCAAAATCTCTGTGGTGGCAGTGTTGAGGGGGAAGGGAGGGTGAGAGGGAAGAAGAAAGAGAGAGATCTCCTCACCTTTCTTGCAACCATTTCCACTGAGTCATGTCTCCACCCTCGTGGAAACCCGTGACAACCTGTCCACTGGTAAAAGTCTGTCCTTTGTGTGGTTTTTGCAGTGTTGGGGTAGATTGATGTAAGTGCATGGATCCGTCATTCAACAGCAAAGCCTAGGTGGAGAGGGGAGCTTAAGGACGTTTTTTAATTAGTTTGAATATGAGAAAATGAGTAAGTATCTTTAAAAACCTGGAAAAGAATGTTTAAAAATAAAATGATTCCGCCAAGTCGTAGAAAAGCCATTATAAGTAATTGTGGCTTATATTGTCCAAATCTTGCATGAATTCAACCAATGGCAGCTAAATGTTTTCTTGTATTTTCTTGACACAAAGGCATTCTACTATGTATCATAACAAATTATTTGTAACATTGAGTCTATTTAATTATGATCGAGTGGCAGCTGTATCTCGACCAAGAGGCAAATTTTCCAGAAGATCAAGGGGATAAGTGTGTGGTTCAAACTAAAAACAGGTGTTTTTCAAGGTTGTACATATTTCACCATACTTATTCCATTTGCATGAAGAACAACTAACCATAAAAACTGGACTGTGCATTCCACATGAACACGACTGTGAATGAGACAGTGTCAGGCTTGGAAGAAGCCTCATTAACAAACTCTGATACCCAGACGATTCAGCCTTGCGGACTGAAAGCATTATCCCAACAGTGGGCTCAAATACAGTAGTATTTATGAAGAGGGCGTAAAACTGAACAACATTTCATTCTGTTGCATATAGGCTCCCTTTGAGTCAGAACATCAAAATAAGTAATGCCCATCGAGGATGGTAATGGCGATCAGAGAGCCGTAGAAACTGGGGCAGGTGACCAGCCAATGAGAACAGCAGTGGCTCCCACAGTGTCACCTCCAGAAGTGTGGGGAGGAAGTCCGGGTTGTCACTGACCCTTCTTTTTGTCTAAGAAACTGGAGTTATTCTTGATGCTTTTCAACTCTAGCAGTGAAATTATCTGCAACCACAGTAAAGTACCTGGATGTAGAAAGAACCAATTATACATTGTTATTGTCCAAATTAGTGTTTTCTGTTATGTTTCTTTTCTTTTTTTTTTTTTTTTTGCGTCCTTGGGTAGGCACGAACTTCTGTTATGTTTCTTATTGTTAAATGTTGCAGTTTCTATTGATTGAATGAATTCAAACATAGCTGTGAATGTACTTACACATAAGCCACTTTTCCTCCTCTCTAGAATGCAGTGGTCATGACTAGCTGAGAAGGTTTTTGCATGAGTTCATACAATGAATGTTATAAGGAGAATTGGGGTTCAGATCTTTTTTAACCTTCCTTATGTCCTTCCCTTGTTTTCTGTACATCCCCTTTTTGGCTTGAACTTTTGTTAACACCTTATTAATAGATGGAATAAAAATCAGAAAGTGCTAGAAGGGTTAAAGTGATTTTTATTTAAAGGGAGTTACTCATTGAAAAGTCATCTCAAGTCAGGAGGAAACGGTGAGTTAGAGGGACACAGAAAATGGAGAGAGAAAATGACAAAGTGTTGGGAGGTAAGGCTGGGTAAGCCACAGCAGAGATGTATTGGCTAATAGGTGCATAGAGTGTACCTGTGGCATTTCTTATACATAAAGCAGTTAACATTTTAAAATACTATCTTTTTAAATGCCAGATGAATTTCTTTTGCATGCAACAAACCTATGGTGAGATGAACGATTAGGTTCTAGTTTTATTCAAGCTATTTAGAGAATAGAACACTATAAAATTGCCTCCATGAAAGTTAAATATGCCCAGTTGATAACATTTTAATGGGTATAAGCACTACCATGTGTTTTCTTTCTCTCTTCTCTTCTCTCTCTCTCTCTCTCTGTGTGTGTGTGTGAGAGAGAGAAATTGAAGTTTAAAATTCAACTTAATGTAACCAGTTCTGTGTACAAGGATTTAGAATTTGCATCTATTTAGAAGCACAGATGAGACATTTATTAATAATAGCTTCACAAGATAGAAAACGTTAGCATTGCAATGGGAATGCAATGAGGAAGAGATGCTTTCATCTGGGTAGGGAGATTTAGATAATATTTCCCAGATTATTTGAATTAGAGTTTCCATGTGATAAATGGCCACTCTTATTTGTTAGTCTTTAAAGACATGAGCTTGTCATCTATGATGTCGTGATTACAGATGGCTGTAGAGAAGCTTCCCAATATAAGGCATTTAATTTAGTCACATTCAACATACACACTGAGGCAGAGGGAAAAAGAAGTAATTGAAATTGCCTCCCATGCTTTTGCCCCAAGAATAGTAGCTTCAGTGAGACCGAGAATCAGACCAGCTGGCCACTGTTAGTGTCCTGGCCACTCCTGTCATTTCCCTTATGCATGACCAGAAGGAGCATCGTGGGTGCTGACTATGATCATGGTATTTTGAGAAGCAATACTGTAAAATGCATATTTTTGCATGTGGTATTTGAAGGCTCTGCCTGCAGAGTAGTGAGTGGTGTGAAAGGATCATCGGTGACTTCAGATTTATTTTTTCTTGATTCCCCAGTTGATTTCCTCTGTCATTTAGATTCTTTTAAGATGGCAACCGTAATTCTAAATTCACATAGGGAAATAACAAGTGTCAACGTAAAAGATACCATTTAGTCCCCTATCTATCTATCTATCTATCTATCTATCTTTCTTTCTTTCTCTCACTCTTTTTTTCCCCCCAGTTTCAGCCCATAGTGGTCCTCCAGGGCAGAGAACTGGCACACAGAGGCCCCAAAGCAATAAATCTTTCTTTTTTTCTTTCTCTCTCTCTTCCTCTCTTTCTTATCAAGGATACCTTTATCTGGAAACTTCCAAGTCCATTCTTTTATCAATTCTTCATATCAATATTTCTTTCACATCTTTAAAAGAGTCCCTAGTAAGTAAAAATAAGACCGTGACTAGATTAACAGTGGGCTTAAGGATGAAGCCCTCTTTCCAGTATGCCTGGCCAAGTAGGAGAAAATATTGGGGACTCTGCTGGAAAAGTGAAAAGTTAAGGCACCTTTGGGCAGGTAGAGTCCTCAGGCCTGGAGCCCATTTCTCCTCCAGTGTGCTCTCAAGTGCTGCTTCCAGTCACACGCCATTGTAAGGCAGCATATATAGGACTAGAGAGTGCTGGTGACTTAGTATAAGGAGCTGGGCTGCCAGACCAGAGCCCCCGGTTCAAATCCACCAGCTGTTCCACTGCAGGAAGATGGGCATTCTCGTCCTGTGAGGCTCACTGCCTCTGCAAACCTGCTGGAGGGTCAGCTGTAGGTTAGTGCTGCCTTCAAAGATCATTAAGAACAACATAGGACTATGCTGCATTGTATCAGATGGGTGTTATGGCCTTTTGTGATGCATTTTGACTCTGTAATGTTTGCCTTTAATGGGTGATCTTGGAATATAATCTCCACAGAAGATCAGTCTCAACTACATTGCCATTGTTATCGTGTGCCTTTGAGTCAAAACTAAGTCATCACTGACCATCCAGGGGCTTCTCAGAGGCAGGGACTCACACAGGAAGAGACTGACCATCTTTCTCCCACAGACAGCTGGTGGATTTGAACTGCTGGCCTTTGGGATTACAGCACAGCTTCTTACCACTAGGCCACAGGAGCTCCCTCTGTTGTCATTGTTGTTGTGTGTCATCAAGACAGAACCAGTCCACAGCTGACCACTGAGCCAGAGGCAGTGCATAGCTGACCTTCCGGCGTGTTTTCAGAGGCACTTAATCATACCAGAAGGGGGGGGGTGTGTTTGAACAGCATGCCTTCAGGATGTGACACCATTAATGCCATTATTGGACTTAATTTCACCATTTGCCATGACTGTATTTTTAAAGGGTAAATTGAGAACTTACTGTTAGAGAAATTTGATTAACAACAGTTTAAAATTTTACTTTTTAAAATAAGTGTAAATTTTAGTATGCAGTGACCAAACCTCACCAGATCTATCTAGGCATCCAAATATCCAGTGGACATATAGTGATGTTATCATTGTCTTTATTATACTTGGACCTAAACACCAATGGTAGCAACAATCAAGAAATTGAAAAACATATTGCATCGGTAAGATGTGTGGAGGACCTCTTCACAGTGCTGAAGAGCGGTGATGGCAGTTCAAAGACAAAGGTGGGCCTGATCAAGTCTTGAGATTTCACTTGCCTCCTGTGCATCTGAACAAGGGATGAGGACTGAATAAAGAACGGAAGCATTGACGCCTCTGAGTTGGGATGTTAGTGAAGAGTGTCGCATGTGCCGTCAACAGCCAAAGGATCGAACAAGTCTGTCGTGGGCATAGTGCAGCCACGGTGCATCTGAGAGGCGAGGAGGGTACCATTCAGCTCACAGACAGAGGGCATGTCATCAGGAAGAGTTAGCATGCTGGGAAAGGCCGAGGGTCTGAGAAAGAGACTCTCAAAGGGCTGGGCTGAGCCAGTGACTGTGGCCGGCGGCTCCCTGCTGGCAGAGATCGTGAGGAAGGCAGACGATTGAGCACGGCGCTGCTCTGGTCAGAGTCACTGTCCGTCGTAGGTGACTAGATGGCTCCGAACAACAACTACAACTCTGTGCCAGCCAGGGCTCTAAATGTTGTTATTACAGCAACAAGGAGGCGAATAGGTTGTCTGTTCTCGGGGAGCTTTCATTGCATCTCAGAGGCAAAGCAAACAGCCCTGTCGACAAAACAGTAACACCGTCATGGGGGGAAGCGCTTTACATGCAGTTTAGCAGCAGTGAGCCTGGGAAAGCGTGGAGTTGCATTGTCAGTGAGGAGAGAGGCCTTCTCTGAGGAAATGGCATCTGAGCCAGGATATAAATGAGAAGCAGCAGCCAGCAAGGCGAGTCTCCGGAGAAGAGCTTGCTCAGCATTAGGAGAGCTGAAGCAGAGACCCTCACCTTGGGATGGGTTTGACATGTAGCCAGCAGAGAGAGCCAGGCAGGTGACAGCACAGCGAGGTGCTGGGCTGGGTCGGCTGGGACGTGGTAGCCTGGGGGTGGTCGGCTGGGACGTGGTAATCCAAGACGGAGGGTTTGGCACCACTTTCACATATCGTGGGAAGCTGTACACTGAGAAGTGATGAGATGACCCGCTGAGTGAGATGTGCAAACAGGACTGCAGGAAGGCGGAAGGCCAGCACAGGCCGAGGGTTGGTGTCCAGGACAGGGGACAGTGCTTATGAGCAACTTGGTGGGAATGAAGAAGACAGAACAATATGCCAACTTGGGGTGTTTTGGGAAAAGGGTGTAAGAAATGAAGAACTGAGAAGCAGATGATATTCTAGGTGTTAGCTTGAGTAGCTCTCGTGGCCTAGTGGGTAAGGAGTTGCATTGCCCACCCAAAGATGGGTGGTTCAAATCTGCCAGCTGCTCCATGAGAGAAAGATACATGGTCTCCTCTTGTATTCAGACTCTGAAAACCCATTACAGAGTCAGCTATGAGTCTGTTCCAACCCAGAAGCAATGAGTCGTGGTTTGTTGCTGACGAGATGATGGAATTGTTCTCCTGCGTGATGGAATGGCTAGAGGCCGACTTGTTGGGGAGAGATGGCTGGCAGAGCCAAGAGCTCCGACTTGGCCCTATTTCTTCCAGCTGTCCCATGGGCATCTGAGTAGAACTGCAGAGTGAGTGGTCAGTTGGGCACACTAGCCTGGGCTCCTGTAGAGAGACTGCCTCTGGAGACAGTGGTTTGGGAGTCATCTGCATTTGAAAGAGAGAGAAGTGCGCACACAATGATTTTAATTAATTCCACAGAGCATTCTAAAATATAATTTGTATAACTGAAAATTGATGGGTACTTATTTATTGAAACATTTGTCTTGAAAATTGTTGACAGCACGATTGCTGAGAAATTGATTGTTTGCGACAAGCAGTGATGGCGCATTTCAGCAAAGTTTCCCACAAAAACAAAGAAAGTTCCATATTATGAGCTTCTGGCTTGCCTTGAAAATTTGTTTTCACACATCACTGTTTGGGGTTAGCAATAAAATAATCTGTTTTTGCTTCATAAATCAAATAGGGACACAATTGTTAAATAGTCTATATCATATTAATTAAGCTCTAAATAAGGCAAGCATTACAGCCATTTCTTTCAGAGTATTGCATAAGTTGCTAATCAATGAGAAAAGCAACTAATTAGCAAGTCACCAGTCAGCATTTTGAGCAGAAGTTGGTGACTTTCAGCTTAATTAAACCTTGCAGGTGTCAGTGATGATATTACGAATCTTTAATCGGCTTGTGTTTGAATTCCCTCAGATCATTCTCCCATCTGTACATTAGTTGAAGCCCACTGCCATGGTTTCCAACCATCTCTGGAAGTAACTACCCGTGGGATTCCCAGGACTTCAGGCTAACGGAAGCAAGCTGCCACATTATTTTTCTTTAACGTGCTCATGGTTTGAACTATCAACCTTCCACTAGCAACTCAAAGTTTAACTCACTGCCTCATTAAGGATCCTCATAATATGATTCTAGGCAGGGTAAATTAAAGATTATGATTAATCTCAGGAGTTTTGGTGGCCTAGTGGGTAGGAAGTCATGCTGGCAACCCAAAGGCAAGATGTTCAAATCCATCATCTACTCCACATGGACCTCTCAGGAGTGCTGAGAGTGACTGTCATTCTAGGGACAAAGGTGCGCCTAATCCAGGCCATGGTCTTCTCAATTACTTGTTATGCTTCCGAGAGATGGACAATGACTAAGGATGATAGAAGAAGAATAGATGCCTTCAAGTTGTGGTGCTGGAGAAGAGTCTTGAACATACCATGGACTGTCAAGAAAACAAACTGGTATGTCTAGGAGAAGATGAAACCAAGTCTGTCCTTGGAGGCTAGGACTTTGAAGTTCCACCTCACATGCTTTGGGCATGTGGCCAAAGGAGACCAGTCCTTAGAGAGGGACATCATGCTCAGAAGGGTGGATGAACAGCTCAGGAGAGGAAGACCCTTGATGAGGATTGATACAGTACCTGGAGCAATGGGGGTTGTTGTGTTAGAATTAGTGAGACTGGCTCGGGACAGGGAAGAGTTCAGAACTGTTGTATATAGGGTTGCTATACATTGCAGACTACTCAATGGCACATAACAACATACTATATTGGAGGTTTAAAATTTTTTTTTATTTAAGTCTCTTGTTTAGAGTCAACAAGACCTCAGAGAGGGTCTTTTTGTTTAAACTTGATTGTTATTATATTTTGGAGGAACATTCTTCTAAGTGTTACAGCACTCTTCTGTCAATATGCTGTACTGAGGCAACCTGGGGTTGCTGTGATGCCGAACCTTGTGCCAGTGGGTTGTCAAACGCCACAACAATTAACCATGATGGACAATGTTTGGTGGAGCTCCCAGTTTAAGGCAAGTTTGGAAGCAGGAGTGGCATCCACTTCCTAAACAACATGCCTCTGGAAACCCCATGAACTTTGATCAATGTCGGTAGTTATGGAAAGGCTTCAGGCCTTTTGTTGATAGGGTCACTATGAGTCATGCTCAACTTGATGTCAATCAGCAACAACAACTGCACAGAAGATAGATGGGCAGTCTGTTACCAGGTGATTTACAGCCACTGAGAACCCCCTGGACGGTCAGCTATGAGTCACGTCCAACTTGACACAGTGAGTTTGGGTTTTTTAAAAATAATGAAATACCACAAATCCTCTATGATTGCACTGACAAAAGTTAAGAACCCTAGTTTGTTAAATGCCATTATTTATTCTCAGGGGATGTCCTCTCCTGACTAGCCCAGGCGCCAAGGGGCCTTTCATGATGATGATGCAATTCTTCGTTCTCATTTACGATTCCTGTGCTCTGGCTGGTGCCATTCTCAAAAGCTGCTTGGGAAGCAAATGGAAATTTCTGTTTGGAAGTTAGATAAGCAGGCGTAACAAAATCACTTGTATTGAAAACATTACAAGGAATTATTTCATTTTTTTGAAATGGGTAGTAGTTTATAACATGTAGTTCTTGTCGTGAACCATCGAGTCAGAAGCAACTCATAGCTGACCTCAGCAGGTTTTCAGAGAACACAAAGTACGTGGCAAGAGATTGCCAGTGTTTATCCTGTGCACCAACTGGTGGATTCGAACCATGAGCCTTTGGAGCAGCAGCACAACTCCTAACTGCTGAGCCACCAGGGATTTATTAAATAGAAGTTGCAAAAATAATCATAATGGTACCTATCTCTTTACGGTACTCGGGACATGAGTTTAGCACTTTAAAAGCTAGATGAGAGAGAGAGAGGATAGATAGATAATAGATATTAATTTTATAGCAATCAAATGGAATTAGCATTTATGTTCGCCCTCATTGCACACTGAAGGCAAGTACCACACAAACAGTAAAGTAATAATAATACATTCAGCCCCAAACCCTTACTCTTGGAGCCCTCTGTCACGTGTCTGAGGCTGCAGATCTTGGCAGGGCACTGCCTTGTCCTTTCACTGAGTGGCGGGTAGATTCAGGCCATAGATGTTTTGCTAGTAGACCACCACGTCCCCTACTGCAGCCCCAGTGCACCCTGAAATGTATGCTTCACATACCCCAGATAGTGACAGAGGTGGGCTGAGGAATGCAGGCTTTCGGGTTCTTCTTTAAAAGTATCCCCTGCTGCTGATACAACGATTAAATGCTTGGCTACTAACTGCAGGGTCGGCAGTTCCAGTCCAGCCTCAGGTGGAACAGACCTTGTGATCCTTTTCTGGAAAATCACACCCTTGCAAATCTCATGGCCACATGGACCCTGTGCTAGAGGGTCTGAGTGAGCACCAGCCGGACAGCACATACAGTAACAGCTGGGCAGTGTGACTCCCAGCAGGCTCATGCCTGTCCCTCAAGGGTTGACCAGGGAGGATTAGTAAAGGCTCATGCACTAGTCCCATTAGAACAAAATGTTGATTACTCACCAGGGGCTCTGACCAGATACTCTGAAATGCTTCTTTGAAAACGTACCCACTGTCTTCAGATTCACTGGCCGCTTTCTTACACGAAAACCCAAAACAGAACCCAGGGGCAATCAAGTGTGTTCCACCTCTTAGTGGCTCTGTGGAGGAGAGGGCACGTGCCTCAGAGGGGTTCCACGATCGCAGCTCTTCAGGGAAGAAGGGTCAGAAATCTTCCTCCCTGAACTCCATGGTGGGTTTGAACCATTGACGTTTGGTTAGCAGCTTAGAGCTTTAAGCACTGTTCCTCCCAGACTCAGTGTCATAAAATGAAAGCCGAGTTTGGACTCTGGAAATAAGAGTTCTAAATGGCAGCTCTGAGAAGAGAGAGAAGTAGAAACCTGTGGAATCAGTGTCATTGAACCTGCTTTCTACAAAGTAAGGGCTCTGTTCTTTGACCAGCTTCTGCCCTCTTTGACCATGTCTTTCTGCATCTTCAAAATCACCTAATGGGAGCCCTTACTGCCTGGTCTCCAGAGCTTCCATTTACTTGATTATGTTGCAACAGACATTGAGGTCCTTTAGAGCAGGGAGCAGGGACACATTTGTGTATTTGTGTCCTCTGTAGCATTTACACTAGTTCCTGTCACCTCAGAAATACATATTAAATGTATAAAGAAGTAAAAGCTAAATGAACTGATAATTCTACTTCCCAAAAGATTATCACAAAGATCAGATGGGATAAAGTACATGAATATCTGTTCTTGGTCTTTTGCCACAGGCTGAGCTATGACTAAAATTATCAATATAGTGTTTTTCCTAATAGTAAGAGAGACCGATGGACTCACCGACAAACCACTCCTCCGTCAGTGCTGTCAGCTCTGATGTGACCCTTAGCTGACTCCCCATTGGGTTTCCAAAGCTCTAAATTGAACTGGAGGAGATTGCCCATCTTTCTACTGTGGAGCCACAGCATTCAAGCTGTTAGAGAAGCTTAGCCTTGACTTGGAGATGGAGATGGAGGGGGAGGGGGAGGGAGAGAGGGGGAGATGGAGATGGAGGGGGAGATGGAGATGGAGTGGGGGAAGCAGAGAGAGATTGATTGAGGGAGAGGCAAAGAGAGATTGAGAATGAGGTTGCGATTCCTAGGTAAAGAGGAAATGCGAAAAGCTCCTTTGGATTATATACTTTAAAGACATAGCTTGAAAACTAGATTAAAAACATTTCCTTATGATCTCAGAGGTAAAACATTTGCTGTAATATCCTTGTATAGAGTACCCCTCACTACCAAGTTGCCATTATCTCTTTAAGTCATTCAGAATTATTTATTAGAGTCAAAATGTGACTTTTGGGCCACAGAAGTAAAACGATTGATGTTAGAACTATGTAGGTGAGTAATGAAATGAGGGGCCAGTCTTGTAGAGTAACACAGCTTGGTTTAGGACATTTGATAACATTCGCACAGGGGAAGCTTTACGCGTGATGAGCAAGCACTCTTCCCTTGACACGCTCTTCGTATCGATCAGACAAGCTAATAACAAACAAGCGGACAATTCGAGGCGCGGCAGCTCACGCTGTCTCAGCCGCAAAACTTTGATGTTACTTAAGCTTTCCTTTTTCTCAGTGGTGTGCTGAGCTTAAGGTTCTGTTTTAACCTTTTCTTTGTAGATTCTGTGGTCCCTAAAATAGAGACTGTGTTCTTGTTTTGCATCTCATTTGTTTCCTTTTTCTTGTTACACATAAAATTTTCTGTCCAAAATCAGACCCAGTACCTGGAACACTGAGAACTGGAGATAAACCAGCAATTTGGTTATATGGAGACCGAATGCTTGAAATCAGGGAAATGCTCTCCTGTGTTAAATCATGTGACTTCTCGATTTAACTCTGGCTGAGCTTCTCCGGTGATAGAGAAAGTGGGTTTAAATGGAAAATATTTATTTATTCCGTGTCCAAGGAATTGCTAAGGCACCATCTTCATCATGCTTGTAATAGGTCCAAGCCTGCTTTTACCTTACTGATAAAAAAATGTGCTGCAGAAAATAAATTGTTGTAGGTTGAGTTAGATCTGTTATAAATGCATGGATTTAAGTGAATAACCTGTTTACCGAAGAACATCCATCTACATAGAATATACAAGATTGTGGAAATCTACGGCGACTCACCAGCACACACGTGTCCCTCTCCCCTCCCCACACCATTGTCTCTCTCATGACAAGACTCTCAGACTCTGCGGCCGCTGTGTTAAACATGAGCCTTTGCTGGGCGTGACTTCTATCGCTTGGTGGTTTCTGCTTTAGATGTCTAAAACAGAGTATAAGTTGTAAGAAGAATAAACATGAGCACAAGGACAGAAAAAGTAGACTATTAAAGTATGAGCTGGTGTGGGTTACTCAACCTCACTGAAACTTACTCTTTTGTGAAATTACTGATATCTGCTTGGAAGATTAAAATAGAAAACTTTTGCTGAAATCATGGGATGTGGTTGAACACAGAGAAAGTTCCCAGTTAATGGCAAACCTTTCTTCTCTCAATGCGCTTTCTCATCACTTGGTGGTGGTGGTGGTGGTGTGTGCTGTAGAGTCATGACTGACTCACAGCTAGCCCTTCAGTGGGTTTTCAGAGGCAGTTAATTGCACAAGAGTGGATTACCCATCTTCAGCCTATGGAGAAACTGGTGATTTGAACCATTTGCCTTTGTATTGGCGACATAGCTCCTTCCCACTAGGCCAGCAGAGCTCCCTGACCCTCATAACTAGTGAATATAAAGTGTGGCATGCAGTGTTAGAGCTTCCAAGTGTGGTGTCTGCAAACAACAGTCTTGAAGGAATCATTGTCCCCTGTCCACCCTTCTGACTAGAACTGTGTTTCTTCTTGACAGATGTTCCCCACACCAGCTCTGTGTCAGGCTGCAACAACTGGGGAGCTCTGATTTTATAAAACACTAAGTCTCAATTTACTTTCTCCCAGGGCTGCATCTGTCATTAGAAGCATAGCTGGTGGTATTCCATCCGTTACTGGAACCTCATTTTTTTTGCCAACGCCTTCACTGCAGCTTGAACGTCGTCTTCATTACCTTTGACCCTTGATCATATGATATTTCCTGAACTATTTCAGTGTTGGCCACTTTTTTGGTACGGGGATTCTGTGTATTCCCTCTATCTACTTCTGATGTTTTCTGAATCATTCAAAATTTTGCCCATACCATCTCTGAGAATTGTAGTTCAAGGCTCAAACTTATTTTTCCATTTTTTTCAGCTTGAGAAAAATGCCAAGCAAGTTCTTCCCTTTTTATTCTCTAGTTCTAGGTCTCTGCGCATCCCATTATGTTTATTTCATATGATAGTTTATAAAGTAGCGTCATACAAAGAAGCAAACATAAATGCACCATTTAAGTGAAGAAGTAGATTAAAAAATGTTTAAATAGAAGTGAATCAGTTTTGAAATAGAGAACATAGCTGAAAAAACTGGAATTTTGGGTTATTTATAGCGAAGAAATAATATTAAATAGTGTTTGCCAAATGTTTCAATGTGTCAGACTTTACAAGAACACTTTATTATCTACATTGCCTTAATCTGTTCTAAAGAACCTGTGAAGGGTGGGTTTTAACGTCTTCATTTTCCACATGATATGGCAGACGCTCAGAGAGGCTGGTGGGTTGCCCAGGGTTACACAGTTGACCTAGATGTCTGTGGTTCGAGTCCCCTGTGCATCTCCTCCAGAGCCAGTGCCTCAGACTTGCTCTCCAGCTGAATGAGATCATGGGCCAGGTGAGAGTGAGGCTGCTTTTCTCTCCCACCCAGTGTCATGTCTGCATTCCCACAGAGTAAACCAATTGTTTTCTTGTAGCTGTAAAGTTATGATCTGCACAGGAATTTCTTAAATTATAGATGCATACTTTGTTTGGTAGGGCAAATTTGCTTTCACCTTAAAAAATGGTGCAAAACCTAATAGAAAAGGATGTCTCTCTGCCCATCCAAGTGTGACAGAACCCTTCCTCTGCTTCATATTCAAGAGTGATGTCGGGTGTTCGTTCCCGCATGTGGTAACGTTATCTTCGCCAAGGATTCTTTTTTTCAAAGACTTGTTCTCTTTCTATTCAGCTTTTATTCTCATGTCGTCTCTCTGATCTCCCACCCTGTTGTTCTTTGCCCACTCGTGGTCCATATATTTCTGTCATGTTGCCGCCTCGTCCTGCAGTTCGACAGCCATTTCTGAGCTTCATGGATCACCTCCCAGGGATTCTGGTGGGTGTCATTAATCCTCTGCCGGCCACTGGGCAGCTCCTCCCAGGCCCTGGGATGAGATTTAGCTGTTACTGCGGGAGCTTCCGCCTAGAATCCAGACAGGAGCGGGCGGAGGAGGGCAGAGGCAAGGTAAACATAAATCAGGTGTGTGCAAACAAGGATGATGAATGCCAGTGCCCAGAGTCCTCTGCTTTTTGTCAAACTTATGTATTAGGAGAGAGGGCTGTGTGGCGTGAATGATGAATCATAGACGCGCTCCCTGGTGAAGGAGCAGGCGTAGGGGAGACTGGAGCAACAGGGTAGCCTGGATGCGTCATGGGGCTTGGGAATACAGAGTGAGAAACAAAGGCGTCTCTATCAGCCTGGATGAGTGAGTGCAGGATGGTGCGCCGGCCTGGACACAGCAGCCTGAGCACACAACGGAGGGGGGCCCCAGGAGGGGCAGAGCGAGGTACCCCACAGCCAGGGCCTTGGCCAGGACCCCCACAGGGCAGCACAGGGCTCAGGAACTTCAACTGAAATTGAGCCCTTCCTGCGGTCAGGACTGTATGTAACTGGACCCAGAGTTCTGAGCCCTAACTGTGCTTTCCCACCGATAGAAATTACTGTTTTACACAGATCTCAGCCATTGCGTGGGTATAAAAGTATTGAATATAGCCCTGCTAACTTTCCAGTTCCATTAGTTACTCAATTCACCACTGAAGGGGCCCAGATTCTTTAACTCCCAAGTTTTTGCCGCCGCCCCTAAAAAATGGTGCTAATAATAACAGATGTGACTGCTGGCACCAAGAGTGTTCATTATTTCTCCTAAATAGAAGCTTGATGTGGAATCAGACTGAATGTTTTCTTCATTTTTAAAAATTAAAATAAAACAACACCTTGAGTTGTGCACTACATTTATATTCTCTTATCTGTAGCCATAATATTTTTTCTTTCCTATTTTTAAATGGGTATATCAGCATTTCTAATATTTTACTGTTGCTAGACTTTTGTGGTTTGCTTTGTTTACCAATACCCACCGCTGTGTATGTCCCTATAAATGTCCCGCATTGTCCTTGACTCCAAGAAGCTCTGTCATCTCTATCCTCCACTTCATCACATGTTACTGAAATGTTTTGCAGAGTTGTTCCGGTTTACATTTATACCAGTGGCATCTAATTGTTCCAGTGCTTTACATTCTAACCAACTCTTGGCAATGTCAGAATTTGTCACCTAACAAAGAGTTGAGTTTTGATTTGCACTTTTAATTTAATTTGAAATTTTTATTTTCTTTTGCTTGCTGACCATTTTCTCCTCTTGGATTGGCTATTCAGGCCATTGGACCCTGTTTAAATAACTTTCTTTTTCTTTATGAGTGGATTTTTTTATAAAAAAAAAGTTCAAGTCTGTATTCCCTAGTTTTGAAATGAATTGTTTTTAATGTGCACATCCACATTTATTACTCTTTATAATAGTAAATAATACTGTGATACTTTCCAGTGAAATGAAAATAAACCAAGTGTCCATCAACAGGCGAATGTTTAAAGAATCTATGTTATGCTTACAAAGTAGAATGCTGTGCAATCCTCGAGGACAATAAAAAGTTCTTGTGATGTGGTTTAATCTCAAGGCAATTATACTGAGGGATACAAGACAGTCACAAAAGGACAAATAATGTATGAGGCCACTATTAAAGAAAGAAAAAAAATATTTACATGCAGAATCATTCTTGGATAATTTCCAGGGATGGATGAGAGGGAGAGGGGAATAAATTTTAATAAATAGACAAATTGGGTGAACAGAAAGGCAATCTATAATAAGGGATTCATGAGACATTGTCATTAAGCAATTACACAAATACATGAATTGGGTTTTTTTAAACCACTTCATGAGGGAAATAATGACTCGATGGAGGGGTGAATAGTTGCCTTGACTTAAGAACGGTTTCTGTTGAATCCTCACTCCTTGCCGGGCAGTGCAGGTTAGCTGGTAGACGCCTAGTCCTTCTTGGAGGAAGTTCACACTTATTTTGTGGCTACTCTGTCACTGCGGCCTCCGCAAGTCTTTTACGGACATCTGCGTGTTGTGACTGTGGTCATCAGGTTACCCTGGACGTCCTGACTGAGATGGACCAGGTAAATTAACTGGCAATCATCTTGTGAAAATCACACCGTAATTCAGCCTCTAATCCCAGGTGACCCGATGATGGTACAGTGCTCTGCAACATCCCTCGTGCTGTGCTCCTGTGTGTCTGGGCTGACTTCTGGGAAGCTACCTACAATAGCAATAATATATAGTTACACTGGGAGTAAAAGCCAAGATAACTGATTGTGATTCAATAGATTAGTTGAGCTGAGAATTATATTAATCAGAATTTCATGTTCCTAATTCACCTCTAATTTAACTTAAGAATCTAGGTTATTCTTCTTGTTCCTTAGATATACTAGTTACTCAAAAAAATTACAAAGAGGATGCAATATGTCTGAGCTTCACCTTCCAGACAGTGTTTCTCCTGTGCACTCTGTCATAAGAAATGGTAAATGGAGACTGACATCAAGGATTATATATAGGAGTATATCTCTGCTGCTTTTTATAAGTTCAGTGTTTGCAGCGACCATACTTAATCTGTGCATGGTCTCCGTTCTGCTCATCTCCTTATGCAATTTCACTTTGCCCTTATTTTCCTGTTTGCCAGACTAGACCTTTGATGTCGTGTGTCCAGGCAGTCTCGTTTACTGGAGGGTGGGGATCTTCTTGTATCAAGTATATCAGAGATGCTGAAGATGGCATAGAGCAGGGCAAGGGTCAGGGCTATTGTTCATAGGATCGTTATGAGGCTAGTTGACTGGACAGCCTCTGACAGTAACCACAGGACTTTGTCTACTAAACCTCAGTCCCAGGCACCTGCGACAAGGATCCCACCCCATTGATAGGGCACATATGCTGTGTGCAGCCCATATTTGTGTGGTGTGTAAGTCTCTTTGTTGTTGATTGCTTTCAAGTCGAGCATGACTCATAGCAAACCCTATGAACTAAAGGCCGGAAGCCCCTCTACAAATCTCGACATTTATCAACGTTCATAGAGTTTCCGGAGCCGTGTTGTTTAGGAAGTGGATGCCACGAGTCTTGTTCGTGATTGCAAATAGTAGCTAATGGTTGTTTATATTCAGTTGTGAAGCACTCAGTTCTGAATCTAGTCCCCCACTGTAGTCACTTAATCCCTAGTGCCTTGAGTAGTAGTTGTTGTTGTTGTGTACTCTTAAGCTGAAACTGACCCAGAGCTGACCCTCCCATGGGCTTAAGAGGCATTTTGTCACACGGGAAGAGAGTGGCCATTCTCCCGCTGTGTTCAAACTGCATGCCTTTGGGATTGCAGCATATATTTTCTCAGCAGGTTAAAATATTTGATAAATACCTTTTGAGCAAAAATTAATGTATCAGCTGCTTTACAAAAGAGCAGCTCAGATGAGAGTGAATGTGGACTGGAAGGAAGGAGGCCCGAGGCAGACAAGCATCAGGGGCGCCAGGGAGCAGGAATGGGAGGCTGAAGGACAGCTGGGAGCCGAGGAGGCTGTCTGTCGGAGGCAAGTGGCTGCAACTTGATCTTGGACAAAGAGAAACTCTTCACAAGATCCAACTCCTCAGAATGTTTTCACTATATAAAGATAATAATGGATAGCTGATGGCACTTTGTGCCAATCTAAATGACTCTTGAGAAAAGATTTCTAAATGTCTCTGACTGTCATCAGTAGACAGTGGTTAAGGTTGCCTCCCCCCACTCCACCCTCAGTTGCCTTTATCAGCATCTGTGAAATGAGAAGGAGGCTCTCCATGCCGCCACCCTGGGACGAATCACATCTACATCTTGACAAAGGAGCTGAGCATCCTTCATCCTATAGTTTCACGTCCGATTTGCGGAGAGAAGTGATGGCCTTATTGAAAGGAGTGTAGTCTTGTGATAATTCTGAATAGACATAAAAGAAAGGTTTTCTAAATCACAAAATAAATTTTCTGAGAAAAGTTTTCCTCAAATTTTGTATGGCAAAGCAATTACAGTCGTTTATAGAGTAAGAATCTGACTTCTGCTATTACAGATCTTCAGAGTAATTTTTTTGGAGGGGGTAAAACCAAGTTTCTCCTTGGAGACAAGGAGTTTGAAGCTCCGTATCACGTAGTTTGGGCATGTGGCCAGGAGGGACAGGTCCTTGGAGAGGCACAGGATTGCTTGGAAGAGTGGAGAGACAGCGCAGGAGAGGAAGGCCCCAGAGAAGTTGGATTGACATAGTAACTGGGGTTCTGGAGGGAGGTGTGCTGGAGTCAGTGAGACTGGCTCAGAACAGGGCGTGCTTCAGAGCTGCTGTAATAAGGTCGCTGTGAATTTCAGGCAACTAGATGGCACATAATAACAACATGGTGCGCCTGACTCAAGCCATGATATTTTCAGTTGCTTCATGTACCTGTGAAAGTTGGGCAATAGACAAAAGACATCTAAGAAGAATGTATGCTTTTGAATAGTGGTGTCCTTGAAGAATATTGATTATACTACAGACGGCTGATGGATCTAACAAATTTGTCTTGGAACAAGTATGAACGGGGTGCCCCTCAGGATCAAGGATGGGGAGACACTCTCTTTATTCACGTGACCAGGAAGCTTCAGTGCTTGGAGAAGGACCCTTATGCTTGAAAACAGAGAGGGCCAGTGGCAGAGAGGAAGCTCTCAGTCAGGTTGACACAGTGGGATTAAGCACCGCAGAGCTTGTGAAGATGGCACAAGATGAGGCAGATGTTTGTTCTCTTGTGTGTAAAAAACACGAATTCAGCCAACTGATGATACCTAACAATAGTCAGATTTTACGATAAACACATAGTAATGTAATTCCAAAAAAATCCACGAGGAAAAGAAAATTCCCCACCACCACCACCACCACCACTGAGTTTGCCTCTGTTTTGTTCTGACACTCGTGCGTCCTCCATGGCCACAACTCCTGGATTAATTGCGTTTTAGGGTAAAATCAATCTCAAATGGGCATCCCGTCACTAATCAGGAGTTCCGTTTTCCCAGGCAGTTACTGTCTATTATTGGTTTTCCTAACAGGAAACCTTGGTTATTAGAGACCTGTGTTACTCTGAGTCCCGGGTGTGTCACAAACAAACACTTACTCATGATTGTGCTTCTTCACTTTAAACTCATCTTGAGGGCAGTCTACCTGTTCCTCTTTCCCTTCTACCCTTAGGAGACTGGTCATCTAGTGATAAGGAATTGAGCTTCCAACTTCAAGGAATGTGATTTGAATCCACCAGTTCCTCCCTGGGAGAAAGTTGGGCAGTTTCCTCCCAGAGATTTCCAGCCTCTGAACACCCACTGGATGTTAGCTCTGAGTTCCAACTCGATGACACAGGACATCAGTGAAGTCATACTAAGGCCCAGGACAAAGCCAGTCATCGACTATTTCTGTAAAGTTCTGTTGGAACGCAGTCAAGTTCATTGATTTATGTGCTTTCAGTGATTGACATGGCACTATAACAGTAAAGTTGGTTAATTTATAGGACCTGAAACGTCCTAAAATATTTATTGTTTCCCCACTTAAAACAAAAACTGCTAATCATCTTTCTATTTTTATGCAGAATTCTTGTCTTCCTAACTTCAGCATATTTATATTCACAATTAATATATAAATCATAAATAATGCTGAAATCCTATCGCATAATGGCATCAAATCTTTTTCTCTCAGATTACACTAAAATTTGAGAGACATTAGTATGCTGTATCTGTACATAAATTGGAGTGTTTATATATTAGTAACATTAGGATTTACTATTGAATAACTTTTAAAAAAATATTGGGTAAAATTTAATGTCAAATAAATATGCAGTGTTAATACAGGAATCTTATTAGCTCTCTTTAGTGATTTACCTTGGAAAAGAAATTCACAGTCATCCGCTGCGTGAGATCAAGAGACTCTTCTTCAAATGCATTAAAATATGGCATCTTTTCCTTCCATCTTACCAACCCTCCATTCATTTATTATCAGTTGACCAAGTTACAAAAGATTTTGTCTTCCCGTCAGATCTCATCCATATTAGCTGATGTGAGAGTCATAATATTATAAGGCAGAGTTCCTCATCTTTTCCTCAGAAATTAATTAAGTCTCGACAACAGTGTTTTCGGAGAGTAATGGCCCTCATGCAGCTCTTGCTGCTTTATTTCCACATTTGTTATTACTGACTGCTAGGAAGCCAAGGTTGCCAGGTCAGGAAATTAGCTTGGTGGGGATGGGGGCCGGGGTATGGAAGTAGTTATTCTAAGGTTAAAATCTATATAGTGTGATGGGTTATTGTGATAAATACTTAGTTTTGAAAGACTTCATTTATTATGTAATAGCAATATGCAGTTAGCAGAATGCTTCTGTTCCTGAATCTTGTAAATGCCTTAGTAAACCCCAGAGGTTAGCTAGACGTTCATATGCACTATAAGACGGAAACAACCTTGACATTAAAAAAGAGCACATAATCCAGGGAAACCAGAATACCCACAAGGCTTACCATATCTCGTGGATGATGCATCCGTCATTTCTACTTCCGTTTCCACAGCAGACCCTGAGGTGGGGCCATCCTCTTAGCTGTCTGACATTCTACTAGGGATTTTTGCCTCAATGCTCAAAGTTTTGAGAGTATCAGTCATTGTACTAAGGACTTTGTATATATGTTAATTAACTGAATTGTTAGAATATTATCCAGCTGAAAAAAATTAAAGTCACATTATCTAAGACACTTTGGGTAAAATGAAAAACAAATGGAATATATAAGGATTGTCATTTGTGTTGTGTTTAGAACGTTTTTCTGCTGCCATATTGTTGTTTCTTTTCTTACTGGTCTGTAATCCTACAACAGACATCTGTGTTTCATTCATTGTCTGATTCCCTTATCAGATACTTTTCTTTGTGGAATTGTGTCTTACACAAAATTTTGCTTTTTAAAGCAATGCGGAGACAGAGTTAGTTTTATAAACCTCTCTGAAAAGACTGTGCTGGAGACAGATTAAAAATAAAACTCACTGCCACAGAGGTAGCAACACCACTTACCGGCATTTGAGCAGGTTTTGGGCGGCTGCAGCCTTCACGGGAGGATATTGACATCTTCTCCCAAGAAGCTGCTGAGGGGATTCGAACTGTCAGCTAATCACCACCTTTTGGTCAGCCACTTAACCCTCACAGAAAGGGCTGTGAGAACGATCTGTTAGTAGATCCAGCAGTTGTGGATTCCCATCTCATAACAGAACACATTTTCATTTCTTAGTCAGAAGTATTTATTTAGTTAAATACTAGCTGGGATATTTTTCTTACCCTCGGGGACCATGTCGTATGTAAAATGCACCTCTTCATACACCAGAAACCCATTAGCAGGGCTTTAAGAGGCATGTCAACATGAAGACCTACTCAGAGAGTCTCATTGGCCTGTGGGGCCCTCACTGCTGGGGGCACAATCTGGGCGGAATCTCATCACAGGCGCGCACTATTGTGATGTACTTGACTGAAGTTAAATTTACCAATGATGGTAAAGCCATTAGGCTAGATGGTGACCCTGGTCATATTACACGTTTCTTTACACTTTTTTAGCAACAGTTGTGGTGTTGGGGCGGAGTCCCAGGGCTGCCTCAAGAACCGGCAGACACGGACAAAGTGCAGCCAGAGTGCTCCCTGGAAGGCAAGGATAGCAAAGCTTCGTGTCACATACTCTGTGATGTGAGGAGTGAGGAGAGGGACATGGTGCTTGGACAGGGTTCAGATCTGGGGTTTGTAGGGTCACTATGAGTCTCCTCAATTCAACAACATCTCACAACAACTGTTTGTTTCATGTTTTATTATTACTGATTTTGCGATTGCTGCAGGTGTTCCCACCGTCTGAAAAACTGCTAGCTGTTGTTTGTTGCCCTGAAATTGACTGCAGCTCATGGCAGCCTCGCACCGAACAAGGTGCTCCTCAGACGTGCCCCATTGTCATGATCGCTGGCAAGTGCAAGTCCGTTGTCGTGACTGCTATGTATTTTGAGTGCCTTCCAACCACCTCTGTCACCATACGGGACAGTGTTCTAGCATGACCTGTGCAGCTCTGGTTGGCCAACTTAGGACAGGAGAACAAGTTAAAAGTCATGAAATAGCCACTCAGTTATAGTCATTTCTTTTTACCAACCATAGCTATTTCTCGAAAAGCCCAGTCAGAGATCTGAAAGTGATTTATCAGAACTCTGTCAAATATACACACTCCCAAGAATCTTTATCCCACTTTTCTAGTTACGTTCACGACTAAGCCCCCAAAACCTACTCCTGTCTGTATTTAATATACAGAGATGTCAACACATTGTCCAAATATAAGTGTGTGGATTTCAGCTGGGCCCACTTTCTGCCCATAAACACTTGGGCATCTCATGTTTATACAGAAGGCCAAGCTTGATTTAGTCCTTCAGTCCTATGTGAAAATTCAGTCTGTTTTTTAATTAGGTGGGGATCTCTTTCCTCTCTGTTCTCTTAGTGATGATAACATAACCATGAACACGCCGAATGAGAACACCCTTACTGCAGAGTTGTCTGGCAGTGAATGAAGGCATCTTTGAGGCAGCCCAGGGTTCAGAACCTCGCTGGCAGGAGGTTAACTCAGACAGGAACTTGATCTTTAGCTCTTGACCTTGAGAGTCATCTCCCAATTAGATGAGAGGAAAAGAGGAAGAGGGAGAAACACATCCCTCTGTCACTTGTCAGGAAATGATAGGAAGAAACTGGATACACAGAGGAGAGGAGTACAGTGAAAACACTTCTCTAAGTGCCATTACATTGAAACATTGTTGATATTGTAGCTAAAGATATGCTTACATACTTCCTACAAATGGTATCCTATCCTTACAACCATGGCTTTTTGCAAGGATTTGAGCATAGTGGTTGGAAGACCATTTAAATTGTTTCCAAGCTCTTTGGAGGATCTCATGTAAATTCATTAGTGACTCTGGAACCATCTACTACGCATTTAAGTAATGAAAAATGTATTAGTTTCACTACACAAATGTATTAGCTTCTACTCTGTAGTTAAATGAAAAATGTATTAGCCTCTATGTATAAATATATTAACATTCACTCGGTGGCATTTTCTCTTTGACTGTACTCCACTTGAACTAGTCTATAATGCAAACACTGCTTAAAATCTCAGTGAGAAAGAATTACACTTTTAAAAAATATTCTCATAAGTAGCAAAATCTACTTGTGTCTAGAGAGGCATTTTTTTAAATTGTAACAAATAAAGCATACCTTCCTAAAATTTTATTTTCTCAGAGCATATTCATTATTCATAATAGGTCGGATCTAGGCCGCCAGCTGCTCCGTAGGGAAAGGGTGGGCCATCTCCTTCGCTGAGACTTACTGTTTCTAAAGACCTGCCGGAGGGTCAACTATGAGTCAGTTCAGACTTGAGGGCACAGAGCAACAGAGAAGGAGAGCTATTAGGAGAGAAACTGTAAACTGCCACATATATGAACCATTTCAAATCGTAAAAAAAAATGAATCCAGATTTGAGGAAAAAATTCTTTTTTAAAAGTGAAAATACCTCACATGATTACACAGTGATGAAGTGGTTTCATATAATAATAAGACTGTATATAAAAATGATTCTAAACCACCACGATTCCTCTCCAGGGAAGGGCTTCCACTTTGGCCAGTGTTACTCTGGAGAACACTCTTGTTGGACTGAGTTTAAACTTAGCCTCAGGGCGAGCCCACCTATCCACTCAGTGCGCTGCTCTGGCTAACCGTTCACATTTCTTCCTTCACGGTCTCCTTGAAAAACAGCCTGTTCTGTTTGATAGATCAATCTGACAATCTCCAAAGACAGATACAACTAAAGTCAGTAAAAAGAAATCTGTGAGAGATCAAAATGAAATTTGAAGTAAAAGTCTGTTGTATTCTATTTTCCACACACTGGTTTTTCTCAATGTTTTTGGCTTATTCTTTGTCCTCTGCTAAATTGTAGCTTGAAAACCAAGAACTTAAGGCCAAAAATTAAATGTGTGTGGTGTTTATATCTGGGTCCGTATCTGTGCATCGTATATAGCCTTTATTCCCCGTTTCTGTTAGCTCTGCACCATATGAGAGCCTATTCCTAATTCTCAATCCCCTTTCACACCATGGACAGCCTGATGGGAGCCTGCTGTGGTTTGGTTTTGTCCTGTGAGGAGCCCCCGGACTGTTGCATCTGGCTACTTGTGCAAAATCAGCTGTTGAACACTCTTCGGAGCACTGCTCACTCAGCCACTCATCCGGCTTCCGTGAGTGGAAACTGACCCACCAGCAACTGGGCTTGTCCTGTGATTATTTTCAGAAGCTCCCTTTAGGGATTCCCAGAATATATCCAGATAAGGACATCTTACTACCAGCATTTCCCCATGTGTTCCTACCCTGACTTTCTCTGGTGTGTTGGGAGCTTGCAAGACTCTATGCTCCTGAGAAAGGCTGCCCTCGCCTGTCACCATGTGGAGGCTGAAGGATTAGTCCCGGATAGTTACGAATACCCATCATCCTTTTCAGCATACATGCTGGCCTCCCTCTCCTTTCCCCTCATGGAACATAGTTACAGGTAAATATTTAAATTCAACACAGTGGATCATATTAGTGAGACTGGCTCAGGACAGGGCAGGGTTCAGAGCTGCTGTACATAGGGTTGCTATACATCACAGGCGACACATAACAATAGCATACTATGACGGGTTTAGAAGCAGGAGTGGCATCCACTTCCTATACACCATGCCTCCAGAAACTCTGTGAGCTTTGATGAATGTTGATAGTTGTAGGGGGCTTCAGGCCTTCTGTTCATAGGGGCGCCATGAGTTGTGCTTGACTGGAAGGCAGTCAACAACAACAACATAGTGGATCAGAGATAGTACATTCATTTACAGGAGAACTGGGACACTGGTTTAAATCTCCAGCCACCTAGAAGAAAGAGGAAGACAGAGGGAGAAAGAGAGAGAGATAGGGAGGGAGAGGGAAGGGAAGGGAGGGAGACAAGAGAAGAGAGAGGAAGAGGGAGGGGGAGAGAGAGAGAGAAACAGACAGACAGACAGAGGGGAGCTAACAGGAATTTGTTCACCTCAAAGGAAAAGAAAAACTGGTCATTGTTACTTCAGCTTCTTAAATTATCTCTAAGTTAACCTGAAGATGAAGAAGTTTTGCAAAATAAAGTCTTTCTTGCGGTATTTTATCACTGGGCAATTCCCATGCTCCTCAGCCTAAACTCACTCCTTCCCTACAGCTTTCTTCTAACTGTCCTTCCTCCCTCACATCAACAGTGAAGTTCAAACAAGCTTATAAAGTCCTAGCAGAATCACAAGCACAAGGTTGAGAACAAGTGTCAGTCTTTATGGGGACCATTGTCTGTTCAATTCAAACACACTGACGGCTGACGAACAGAACAGTATCAAGGATCTCAGGGACAGTGGCTTCAGAAGTGGCAGCCGTCCTCCACATGTGTCTCTTTATCGGTTTATAATCATTCCTTAATACAGTGTTTGATTTACAATGTTTGATTTTTATCATCTTTATATAATCAGTTTCTTATTTGCTATTTTTTATTATTTTTCTAATTTTTTTCCTTGTTTACTTTTTAAAAAAAATAAGTCCGTGTCCTCTTTTGTCTTAGTTTTGGGACAAACAGAATACTCACACTTTTGTAATGAATTCAAAGGCCCTGGAAGTCATCCTGCTTCAGAAGGAACCACTGCAGTGCTTTGAGGTGACCTCCGCTGGCACAGTCTGTTAGAGTTCACATCTTTTTGATTTGGTGGTGGTTATCCAGCTCATCTGATTCCTGCAAATCCATGATCCAAGGTTGTTAGCTAGGCTTCCTGTTGTCCCAGACATATGACAGAGCTAACCTGACTCACCTTGGATGTCCTTCTACGTCTTTTGTTTAATATTCATGTGTTTCTTCCCGTGCTGTTTACTGCCCCTGAAAACCCACTGGAGGGTCAGCTATGGATCGGTTCTGACCCACTGACAAACAACAACCCTTACCTAGTGTTGAGTATACCTTGGAGTTCTGATTCAAGCCATCATCTTTCCAGTCACCTGCTGTGCATTTGAGAGCTGGGCGGTGGATAATGATGACAGAAGAATCACTGATGCGTTTGAGTTGTGGTGCTGGAGAAGAATCCTAAATATCTCATGAAATGCGAAAGTACAACCAAGGGTGCTTCTTAGAAGCAGGGCAGGCAAAGCTTTGTCTCACATACTTAGGACGTGATGTTAGGGGAGAAGCTGTTGCTTGGAAAGGCATGCCATGCTTGGAAAGGTAGAGGGTCACTGAAAGAGAGAAAGAACCTTAAAGAAATGGATTAATATGGTGACTGTGGCAATGGGCTCACGTGTGTCAGGGATTATAAAGATGGTATCGAATAGGGCAGAGTTCAGATCTGTTGTGTTAGGGTTGCTGTGAGTTGTATTCTACTCAGGGGTACCAAACAATAACCCTTTCCTAGTACTGTGTATACACCATGGACTTCCAAAAGAATGAAGACGTCTGTATTGGAAGAATACAGTTCCAAAAGAATAAGCAAGCCTGTATCGTAAGACATGTAGACAGGGTACTCGGGAGAAACAATGATGGTGAGACTTTGTCTCCCATGGCTGGGCACATTGGCAGGGGGACACCCTTCAGTGAGGTAAGCTGACGTACGCTGACTGCGGCAGTGTGTTTCAGCACAGGGGAGGTGGTAAAAGTGGACCAGGAGGAGGGCAAGGCTTTGATCTGTTGTCCATGGAATTGGTACAAATCTGAGTCAACTCGAGGCACCTAACAGCAGCAACGCTTTCCTTGACATAGTTCCTGAATGTATAGTCCCTGAAATTGAAGTTTTATGGGAGAAAACAAGTTCAAGTTAGCATACTCAGCTTGGAATGACTATAAGACATGTGTATATCTAGGTAAATGGCTCCACCAGCTCTATTTGTTGTGACATACAGAAATGGAATGAGATTGTGACTGTGTGTGAGCAGAGTTCTGAACACATGAAATAATAAAAATTAATTGATCATCTCAGACGTTACAGGTTTTAAGCTAATTACATGTGTGCATGACTATATGAGGGGGGGAACGAATGTTTATTCACTTTGTACTAAGTCTGCTTTGTCTTTTTTGTAGTAAATAAAAATATACAGGTAATAAGACGTTTGCTTTTTCAATAATCTTCACATTTACGATTCACTGTTAGGCTACATGTAGTTCTACCATTATCCTAACTGCCCTGAAATGTTCTGTTATCGTGAGAAGAGAGGCAGTCTCCTCCTGTGCCATTCACAGCCTCTGAAAACTGCACTGAAGGGTCAGCTATGACTGGGTTCCCACCCAGTGGTATATAGCAACAGCAACACCACCATATAGGGTCAGCTATGATTGGGTTCCCACCCAGCGGTACATAACAACAGCAACAACACCATACATTTCATGTATTTCTTACATTGCCACCCATTTCTGGAGAACAAGGCTTCCTAGGGTTTGTACTTCTGACTTGTTCACAAATGAATCTCTGACACAGAGCTAGAAGATTGTCATGTGAATGGGCGGATTAATGAATGAGACGGCATGTGAAACAGATTAATTTGAGGAAAATTTTCAGCATTATTGTGGTGTTAGGTGGAAGGTCTGCTGCTATTGTTCCCATACAAGATCGAAATAAAGGAGCTAAATCTCATTAGGTAGTTGACTTTTTCTGGAGAAAGCCAAATGATTGAATACTTGACTGAACTGACTAGTTGTTTGGACATTTTTTTCAAAATAGCTTAAGGGAAAGAGAGCCCTAAGCTTTCTCCTCCCACCCCCTTTCTTCCCTGCTAGAGCTTGAATTGTCAAAAAAGGCAGACAATTCAGTTTTTAAAGAATTCAGTTAATTGAATTCAATGAACCAAAAATACTCAGTGAAAACCATCAACGTTTATATGTAAAACAAAATCTGTTTTTGTCTGGCTTAAAGGAGATGTAACTAAGGGCTAAAAGATTACAAATGAGTGAAAAGTAATCAGACAGGGCTTTTCTTTTTCATGCAAGCCTTCCCAACTCTGAAATGGCAGCGTTAGAAAAAGAAGTACATGGCTGTAAAGTGTGACAAGAACAAGCGTTTAAGTAGAGTAACACAAGCAAACATTAGCATCGCATATCCAGACACTGCTGTGGAAACAACAGATCTAAAGAAAGCTGTGTTCTATGATAGCGTGATGACATTGTGGAATCAACATTGCGTCCATTTGCAGATATTTTGTAAGTTCTGGATTAGAATATAAAGGATAAGGCCTCCCCCCAGTGAAGGCACTCAATGTCATACAGAAGCATGTTATTGGCAGCCTAAGAGCTTGAAAAGAGTGGGTGGGTAGGAAATAGTTGTATGCGGAAGAGGGAAATGAATATTTGAGAGTCTGCAGTGACCTGATGCAGTTCTGTGGGGAAGGAGGGCTGCGTGATGGTGAGCGTCCCTGAGAACATGTGCGAAGGCTGCAACACAAAGTTCTAGATTTAAAAATGTCTGTCATGGCCACGCATGGCTTGCACCTAAGTGTACACATACACGCACACGTAGGCACGCATCTGCACACAATGCACTAGACACCATGCATGAACCTTCAAGGTGCACTGTGGTCCTTAATCACCAATACTAACACACGACCAGCTCTCAGGTCTACCCAGCCCTTGATTCCACAGTTTTCCGCAGTGGGCACGTGCTTGCTCTCTGCATACGTTATTGCATCTTCCTTTGAAAGCAGAAGGGAGCTTTTCCACAGTGCTGCTGGTACAAGGTTCAAATGTCCTCGTCCTGGATCACATGAGTGTCTTTTCTCTCTAACCAGAGGCCATGTCCGTGTCCGGGACGTGCTGATAAGGGAGGGAAGTAAGGATGATTAGAGAGAGAAAAAGAAAAATTGGACCCAGACTATGAGACTTCTCTTGACTTCTCAATTGTGCCTTGGCATACGTGAAGAAGGATTCTGCCAGATTACTCGTTAAAACAAGTCATTAATTAATACCAGCAAGTAAATTGTTTAAAAAAAATACACCAAAATGCAACAGGTTTTAATGATAGATGAAACTAAGTGCTTGGCCTTTGCCAGTTTATTTCATCTCTGATTGGTAGTTCTGCTGTATCATGTGACTATTAGAAATCCTTTTGCATTTATCGGTAAATAGATTTGAAATTATTTGCATTTATTCTGTTGATGCTACTTGGGGGTGCATAGTACTCACATTTTCATGGGCTCTTTAAAGCAGGAAATATCAGAAATTAACCATTACTTTAAAACAAACCAAAACAACCAAGGTTATTCTGTGCAACTGCAGGGAATATCTGAGTTGAGCAGATCTGATGAAGAACGCAAACGAAATTTTGCCATGGAGAGTGACACGTTCATTGGTTTTAACACATTGCCACAAATGACGGCAAATGTGTTTCTAAACACGATCTTCCATTTCAAAAGTGTGTGGCAACGTTGTAATTGTCCTGTCCCCAAGCATTTCCAGTCTTAGATTAAGTACATTGTCTTTCTCGATGAATAGTTTCACATATTTGTTGAAAGTATCCACCACATTGTGGCAGAACTTTCAATGGCAGTGTGATAAAATATGATACAACTTGAAATTCTGGAGGTGAATTTTAAAAACTTTGTCTTTTGCTATGTTGCCAACATTTAACTTGAGTCAGCTAAAGACAGTTTTCTTCAAAGCAAGGGTTGTATCATATTTCATGTAGTGGAAATTTTAAAGCCAGTCAGATTGCAAACCATAATTTTTACAACATGGAATCATATATTTGATTACATCTGTTTTTACATTGTACTTTGGTGGATCCCAAAGTATTTCATGAAAGCCTTGAGGGAAAGAAGATATACCCATTCTTCAAATAAGGTATGTAAACTATTGGCATTTCCTCTCTTTATTGTCAGTGCTTTTCATCCTGAAAGTGTGACCCTCCTGTGGGTTTTCAGAGGCAGTAAATCTCATGGAAGGAGATGACCCCTCCTCTCTTGCATGTATGTATATAGGTGTATGCATTAGTGTGTACATTATAGAAATATATTACACTTCCTATCTTCCACTAATCCTTTCCCCACCATCTCTTACTCTCTTCATCAAGTACCCGTATGATTTGCTTTCTTCATTTAGAAGATAGAAAACCCTGCATTGTCTGCCCTTGTCCCTCCCGTCTTTCCCTACCCTTCGCCTCTTGTTAGCGTTGACCGTCCTTGAAGATCCTTTAGTCACCTGATGGTTGCACTGCAGCACCAAGTCTCCTAAACAGTCGTGTGTCACTAACTGCTCTAAAGACTCCGTATCTTCTTAGGAAAATGATGCCCTGGTGACGCCCTGGTGAAGTGATGTCTGTTAACCAAAAGGTCAGAGGTTAACACCAGCCCTTGGACTCTGAGGGAAAGATCAGGGCAGTCTGCTTCACTGAGGATTACAATGTTAGAATCCCGTGTAACAGTTCTCTGCTGTGTCATTGTCAGGTGTCATCACATCAGCTCTCACTCACAGTGGGCCCAGCAGGCCTGAACCTTGCCCTGTGCTGCCCCCTTGTCCCTGTCCCCATCCCCGTCTGCTCCAGCCTGCTCTTCCAGGCACTGTCGGTCCACCAGGCTGCAGGCCCTCCTCTCTTTCTCTGACCCTCACACTTCTCAGCGTGGTGTCTTTTGCCAAGAACTGGCTCTTTCTAACAACCCTGCCACATATTATCTCTAAAAGTTACTTTATTTGACGACAACCACAACCATAACAATAATAGTGCATACTTTGTAAGATGGATGTGAAACTGCATTGAAAAGATCCTTTTAAAGCCCTAAGTGCTATACCTGTCCTATAAAAAGTGTGTGTCAGTAACGCAGACTGGGCTCTGTCATCTCCGTGGGCTTTCTCCCTAAGTGCTATACCTGTCCTATAAAAAGTGTGTGTCAGTAACGCAGACTGGGCTCTGTCATCTCCGTGGGCTTTCTCCCTAAGTGCTACACCTGTCCTGTAAAAAGTGTGTGTCAGTGACGCAGACTGGGCTCTGTCATCTCCGTGGGCTTTCTCGTCCTGGAGAACCCATCTCTCTGCCTCTCCAGTGACCTCCTAGAACTTTGTTCTTGGAAAGCTCTCATCAGGCTCTGGTCTCCAGCCTAGTCACCAGGGGCAATGTCTGTCTTCTACATAATTGAGTGTTTATAGATGGAAGCCTGTTAGATGCTGGGGAGGGACTCATAGCAAACCAGACAAGATACCCTTGATTGATTAGCTTTTACCTGTGGAGAATAAATTATAAGAAGCAATTTCATGAACAGCATCATTTCAGCCACTGATAAGCACAACTGCTTGCCTCTTGGGAGCTGTGTAACAAAAAGCAGAGAAAGATCGCGTGGCCCAAAGGCTCCTGACTGCCCGTGTCTGTGCTCATGAGTATCCACTGACTACCACAACTGTCCTGGGTAGCTCAGCAAACTTCTCCCAAAACAAAGGAAATCAAACTCGTTTCTTCTCATCAGGTTGAACACCATTTGCAGATTGTGTCTGATCCTTCACCTCGGGCCTTTTGTTCTGTCCAGTCTCTACATCAAGGCCACAGACTACCTAGTTTGACTTGCAGTGAACTTGCTCTGACCAAGGACCCACCTCCTGTGCGTTCGCTGTGGTCTGAAAGCAAGAGCAGGCACCTAGCTTTCTGTGTTCTCCTCCCCAGTAGGAGCCCATGAAAATAGTCTGAGGGTGATTCCTAATTCTCTCCCTTTGGAGAAAGGACCTGGCCAAAGCTACCATTGCTGTTTGTTATGTAATAGATGGAGAGAATTTCAGAAAGAAGTTTCCCTTGGAGAAATTGTTCCACAGACCTCTTTGCCAGGAGCTGCTGTTACTGGTGTGAGTTGCACTCAAGTAGATCCCCTCACTCACAGTAACCCTGTGATTGCTTGTAGGCTGTGCCTTTGTGATATAAAAGCCATGCTTTGGGTGTGAGAGTAGCCTCCCCTGACCTCCGCTGACTCCACAAGGACAAACAGCCACTCTCAGTCCTACAAGGACACACATGCCACCTTTCTTTTTTTTGTTTTGTTATTTTTTTATTGATATTTAACAAAAGTTCACAGAAAACTTGTATTTCCATTCATTCATTCTTGCACATCTTCAGTTCAGTTTTCTCATTAAAAAAATTATTTTGTTGTTGCACAATTTCCCCCCTCCCACACCCCGAGTCCACTTTGCTTTGTTCTTGGTTTAGGCTTTGTATGAACATGGTTAAATGTTCTGGGAATCCTATTCTTCTCAATGTTAGCCATTGTTTGTTATGATCCACACAGTCAAATGTCTTTTCATAGTCACTAAAACACAAATAGACATTCTTCTAGTGTTCTCCACTTTCTCACAAGAGCCATCTTCTGATAGCAGCAGTGATGTCAATCTCTGGTGCCACCACCTCTTCTAAACTCTGCCTGAACTTTTGGCAGTTTTCAGTCACTGAACTGTTCTAGCCATTTTCAGAAGATCTTCAGAAGCATTTTGCTTGCATGTGATATTAATGATACTGTTTGATAATTCTCATACTCTGTTGGATCACCTTTCTTGGGAATGGAAACAAACATAGATTTCTTCCAGTCAGTTTGACAGGTAGCTGTCTTCCAGATTCCCTGGCATAGACTAGTGAACATATCTGTTAGTTGAAGCATGCCAAATGGTATCACATTAATTCCTGGGGCCTTATGTTTTTGCCAGTGTCTTCAATACAGCTTGAACTTCTTCCATCATTGCCACCTTTCTTCTACCCCTTTTCCTATTTATTCTAACACCAGCTGTCCTTGCCTGGCCGCCCCCTGCTCTACAGCTCACCCAGTCTGTTGAAGTGGCCACACAGAACTCATAACTCATAGGCACTGACTGTGGATTTATTAGAAAGCCCAGCAAGCTTGGACAAAGGCCCTCAGTGCCTGGTTTCTCACCAGCTCTGCCGATGCTGATACTGCTGTGGTCTCTCACTCTCAGGCTGTCTTTGTCTCTCCCCTGATCTCTCTGGCCTTGAAGGATGAGTGTTGCTCTCTGTTGCTGCTTTCTTGCTGGTACCAGGATTCTCCTTTTCTGCAGCTGCACCTGCTTGGTTTAAGCCTGGTGAGATGGAAACACTGGCCAATATGTCCTTCGTCTACAAAACTATTTTCATGTGGGTTGGGTTTTTCTTCCAAAGACGTGCTGTTTACCTCACTCACATTACCAGCTTTGTTCCACGCCACCATACAGTGAAAGTCTACACCAATAGCTAGAGGAGCTACTTTGAACAATTCATGGACTAGATTACATCAGGCTTTTTAGTTAGCTGATTTTTTAGGTTAGACCCCTGGGTCTGCCTTCTGAGTTCATCTTTGTTTTGGAAGCTCTTGAAGTACATTTCAGAGAAGTCAAACTCAGGTCCCTTGCATGGAAGTGAAGAATTCTGTCTGTGACTCACCCTTGGCTCAAACAAGCTGCATGATCTGAGTCTCTGTACTTACGTTATCTTATGAGCCCTATTAAGAGAGTTGAGTGTCTTCATCTGTCTTCAGTGCTGGGGCCAAGAATGAATAGGTGACAGTGGAGATTGCTTGCTTTGTCACTCATTTCTCTGTCTGTTGCCCTGTTTCAGAGTCCTCCATTTCTCCCTTTTCCAGGCTGAAAAATGCCCACCACCATGTCTGACATGACAAGCTGGTGATAGAATGGGCTTTCCCGAATGAGCTCATGAACTTGACTTACCATGACCTTGACAGCTGCCTGGAGACTCACAAGCTAGATCCCTGGTGCTCTCTGAGCTAGTGTCTTTGAAATTGCTCCAGACTTTGTGTGGCTGGCCCGAGGGAGCTGCTGGTGGTTCCGTGGACTGTGTGTCAGTGCCTTATCGAGAGGTAGACACCGTGGCTCTTCCATTCGTCAGGGGAAGCCGCTAATGCTTCCTCATCCTGTGTTTTGCCAACATCTAGAATTACTTTGCTTGTTCCCGAGACACGGGCTTCCCTCTACAGTTAATTACCCACAACCCATTCCCTGACCTAAGTGGCAAAGAAAATCCTTTTAAAGATGGGTGATGGAGGGGACTAAGTGTGCGCAGAGTGTACTGAAAGCACTTGATTAAAGAGAAAGAGAGCTACAGTGAAATTAACAAAGACTGGCACACTTCACCCATTTTTCTTATTTTTTAGACATGAAAATTGCTCAGACTTCAAGTCTCAGCTGTGTGAAAGCATTAAGCATTTCAGAAATCAACATGTCCCATCAATCTATTGTGCTCTTAAGGGAATTTAAAAAAATTCCAACTTGTGACATTTTTATCCTTATGTTCTAGAAACCTGAAATACCTTCTTGTAAATCAGTATTAGAAGCAGTTTTGATTATAAAGAGGCTCTTGTAACAAGATCTGTGACGAACATTATGTTATTAACTTAGATGTCTGCACTTAGATTTTGGCTTTTCCAAAGCTATTTTTGTTGGACTACAGGTGGTTATTTAAGACAATCAATTTACATAGAACAATTTATCCTTTTTTTCATGCTGTTAAAGCAATTTGGTATGTAATTAGATTTATATACTGAATAATCTCATTTGCATATCCAATTAATTCTTCCTGTTTTAATTTGCTAGGGTTGAATTCACATTAGTAGTAAAAATAACTTAAATTATCAAGGACTCAGATTTTCCTTTGCTGTAATTTGTTCAAGATGTCCCATTTAAAATTGGTCCCCAGCATCCGTTTAAAAATCTCCTGGGAATATGTGAAAGACAGTACTTTAAAATGTTAAAAAGCTCATAGACCACACACACACCCCCACACACACACCACCAACTTAAGATGAAAAAGGTAATGGATGGTGTAAAATTCATCCCTCCTCCTTACACATCAGAGCAAAGAGAAAGCCCAGTTTCAGGTTTTCATCTCCTGACCTCTTCCCACATGTCAGAGAATGTTTGAACACAGAGACCTATCTACTGAAGTAAAGAAATAATACCAGCTCCCAGCGAAAGGTAATTCTTTGTTTATGTCACTTCATTATCATTTTTTTAATTTTTATTTTAAACTGGTTTGCTTACAATGTTTGTATACATTGCTTTTCACACTCTAACTTTCCCATTTCATTGACCCAGCCCTCCTTCTACTCATCAAACTGTGTGACCCTACGATTACCCCCCTGCCCATCCTCACCCCTCCGCTCCCACCATCCCCACCTTGGATCCTCATACACCTTTTACAAGTTATCTTTCTATTTCCACAATGATGGTCTTATACCTTTGTCTTTTCCACTTATACAATAATGGTCTTACACTCATATCTTATGTAATTATATCTTTTTTTATACAACAATGGGATATATATATGTATGTATGTATATATATTTGCTCTGACACTCTCAGTTGCAATTTCTACAGTGAACAATTTCTTTCTGATATAGTGTTGTCATCAGGCAAATTTATAAGAGATTGGTATGGTCTATCTTACATTAAAAATCTTTCATTTATGAGGAATAAAGTGTACTTTTAATTACTTTTTTAATTTTTACAGCATATTCTTCCCATTTAATTTTTTCCCCATTCATTCACTGTTGCACATTTTTCTCCCTGCCCCCACCCCCCACCCCGACACACACATACACCGTGGTCTTATACTCAGTCCTTTTGGGACTATGTTAATTCACTCAGTATAATGCTCTCCAGTCCCTCAAGTTACGTAGTGATTTTAAAAAATCCTTGCTCCTGCATGCTGCATAGTATTTCATCATGTGAATGTACCATAATTTCTCAGTCCATTTGATTGTGGTTGGACATTTGGGCTGTTTCCATGTTCTTGTGCTGGTGAATAATGCTGCTGTGAACATTAGTGTATAAATCTCTGTTTGTGTCTCAGTTCTGATTTTCTCAGGGTGTATGTCAAGCAGTAGAATAGCTGGATCATACGGATTTTCTGTGTTCACCTTTCTGAGGAAATGCCAAATGGCCTTCCCGAGTGGGTGTACCATTTTGCAATTTTACCAACAGTTTGTAAGAGTTCCTGTCTCAGATTTTTAGTGTTTCCAAAGTGTGGATGATCCTTGCCTGACCACAATCATTGAACCTCCATTTCCAGACCTCTTTGGCTCTTCCCTCGAAAGCTCTGAATAAAACGGTTCGATCTAAAAAATAAAAAAGAAGAAGAAAGAAAGGAGTTCCATCTCTCTACATCCTTTCCAACATTTATTACTTGCTTTCCTGTTAAACTTTGTCACTGCTCCTGGGGTGAAATGCTGTCTCATTGTGATTTTTATTTGCACATCTCTCATTGCCAGTCATTTTGAGCATTTCCTCATGTGTCTATTTTTATCCCTACCAGGTAGAAATATGTTTTACTTCAAGGCTCACATACACCTGGAATTAATATTTTCTATTTTTTGCCAGCTCTGGGAGAGTGATTTCTCTATGTGAAAGTCGGTGTCTTCATCTATAAATGTTGGGGAGAATAATAACTATCTTTTTACAGAGGTCCTTGGATGGTACAGATGGCTTGTACTTGGCTCCTGACTTTAAGGTGGGCCGTTCAAACCCACCCAGTGAACTTTGCAAGAAAGCAGGGCAGTCTGTTTCTTTAAGGCTTATAACCAAACAAGTCCTGCAGATCTGGATCGAGGCTGTCACACATGGGGTCTCTGTGAGTTGGGATTAAGTCATTGGCAACAACAGAATCAAGGTTTGTATTTGAAAACATGATGTCTTCTTATTGCATACATGAAGGCATATATGAACGACGTAGTATGGTCCTTACAATAGAAGATACCCAGGGGACCTTTGATCTAGCCTCTACTCCGGATGCCTGAACGTGACCAAAAGTGATGTCCCATTTCTAGACTCAGCACATGGTGTAATATAGTCTCTCTATGCTTCTGCCTCCTTACCTAGAAATTGTTGTTGTTGTTGTTGTTGTTGTTGTTGTTGTTGTGTACCTCCAAGTTTGAGCTGACCCATCGCTGAACCTCCGGTGGGTTTCCAGGGGCAGTAAATCACTCAGGAAGAGTTCTGTTATCTAAGAATCCTATAAACAGGTGCCTCTAACAACAGCTCCAGCCATGTAAACTCAGGGAACTTCCTGCTCTGTGAGACTTTATCTTTCCTTACTTGTGGAAAGGGAGCCCTTGTGGTTTAGTGTGGAGGACTTGCACTGCACTGCCAACCCAGAGATTCACAGATCAAATCCACCAGCAGCTCCCTGTGAGAAGCATGGGCAGTCTCCTCGTGTGTGATTTACTGCCTCTGAAAACTCACTAGAGGGTCAGCCTTGACCGGGTTCTAGTGCAAAGGAACACAACAGTGTACAAAACCTCCCAGATGGATGCACACTGAGACGGGCCAAGAAGAAGGTGGTGTAAACTCCTGGTCTGCTATGCCACTCCAGTTCTCTCTGCCTACTGGCAAGGCAATATTAATTCCAGTATCTGCTTTACAATTGCTGTTAGTTTATAGTCATTAATATTAAATTAAGTAGCTTCAGTGGCCAATTTAAGAAAGGCATTTGCCTTGTTGCTAAAGCAATAAATTATCAATTAGATGTGGGTTTCTTTCTAGATTTTAAAAATACTGTAATTTGCAGTTGACACTTAAGGAAATTGCTATGTTCTGCTGCATACCCATTTTAAAATGAAAATCCCTCCAGCCGATCGTTGGATGTATGTGACAGCTGCCAAGAAAATGCTTGGAGGGAAAACCCCTTTTGGTTGAAATGCCGCTATGCCTTTGGAACCATCATCTAAATGGTATTTTGATGTCACTTACTTCATTGGGAACAGCCTACAGATAGTTGAAAACCTTTCCCGGCATACTTATCATTTCAGTTTGGGTAATGAGCTACATAACTTAGGTAAAGTATTAAAAAAAGAAACAAAGCAAATGCCCCCTTGCTGTAACTGCCCTTCCTGGCAGCTCCTGGAGCAGCTACCCGGGGCTGTGCTCCCTGGCTCGTCAGTGGCAGACGTTCAGCGGCAGATCATCAAGACTTTCCTTCTGAGGGGCCTCAGGGTGAAGTCACAAGACCAACCTGTAGGCGAACAGCTGAGCATTTTAACTGTGCGCACCACTTGGCAATAACAAAAGCATTGTTATGTGCCCCTGAGCCGTCCACTACTCACAGCAATCCCATGTACGACAGCTCTGAAGCCTGCCCTGTCCTGAGCCAGTCTCACTGACTCCAGCACACCCACCCCCATTGCCCCAGTTACCGTGTCAATCTATCTCATCCACAGTGTTCCTCTCCTATGTCATCCCTCCACTCTTCCAAGGATGATGTCCTTCTTCAAGGACTGGTCACTCCTGGCCACTTGCCCAAAGTACGTGAAATGGAGTTTTAAAATCCTTGCCTACAAGGAGAGAGAATTGTTTCAAATGGAGAGATCTTAAAAAGCATCTAATTCAATGGTGGTTGTTGCTCCTATGTGCTGTCAAGTGGACTATGACACAGAAAGTCCCTGAGGACAACAGCTTGGAACGTGCCCTTTCCTGTGCTGTCCTCACAATCTCTGACGTGCACGAGCCCTCGTTGTCACTGTGTCAGTTCATGTGTTGAGGATCTTCCTCTTTTTTTCTCTTTTTCCTCCACTTTTCTCAGCATGATGCCTTCTTTTCTTTTCTGACAGCATGCCCAGTGTATGTGAGACGTAGTTTCCCCATCCTTGTTTTAAGGAGCACCCTCGTTACAAAACTAGAACTTGTTCTCTTGGAAGCCTGTTCAGTACTGTTCCCCAACAGCACACTTCAGAGGCATCAATAGTCCTTATTCTGCCTGTTGAAGGGTCAGCTGTGAGTCGGTTCTGAATCGATGGCAAAATAATTTAGGGTTTGGTTTTTGTTTGATGGGTCCCCCCCCTTAAAATACTGCTTCTGTGAAGCCATCTATGTGGTGTCTCTCAGTTTTGTCACACTAGAGTCTGACAAAACCTAGCAGACAAGCACGATTTTCCAATAATGACGTCATCTCAGCAAACCTAGCCAGAAACGGGTGGGCCAAAAAGAGGAGACCTACGTCCGTCACACGTTAATTCACACTGCAAATATTTATAAATGTTTTTGCGAGTTACTGAATGCTTATCTAAAAGACACAGTTCCTGCTCTCCTGGATATACTCAAGAAACAGTGCAGTAATTATTATTGGATAGATAATGAAGCCTGGCTACTACACAGATACATCGAGGCTTAATATTCAACCCAGATGAGTCTGTGTGGCTGGTGGGATGACAGGAGTGAGGGAAGACGAGACTTGTCTTGGGAGGCTGGGCTGCTGTCCCTGGATACAGACGAGCTCACAAGAGAAATAGCAGGCACCAAAGAGGAGAGGGATTGACCCAGTGCCACACAGCGTAGAAAAGCTGTGCGTGTCCTTCTGAAGTCCTTGTCCCTGCATGGCCAGTCTCTTCTGGTGCAGACTGGATATCTGCTGTGGGACCGTGTTCTCCAGCAAAAGGAGGATGGTTTGGAAGCCAAACACATCACTGATTGTTTAAAGCATTTCCAGGTCTTCCTTTCCAAATTTTCTCTCTGGTTTGCGCTTCATTCTGGACATTATAAGTGCTGATAAACCCTTGTCCATTGAAGCTCGCTCGTTCTCTCTTTTTTCCCCAACAGCAAAGCTTTCTATTTTTAGAATTATATTCAGAGTCACATTGAAAGTTGGTGATCATGCTGGGTAATTCCATTTTTGGCTAAAAATGAACCGTGACTATAAATTAATGAAGCTTATTTTCATATATGTCTCATCCATTAGCTCTTTGTACAGTTTTAAAGGGAAATTTTAATTTACATGTGAGGTGCTACATAGGGAAGCTTTTATTTAAATAGTAAACTATTTTACAAATATAAGGCCTAATTATATTTTTATTAATAATGTTTTCACATGCTGCTTTAAAATTCAGTTAATATATGCTTATTAATGTTTTCTGTTACATCAGGAGATTTTATTGTTACCTTCAGTTCTTCCATTGCTAGTATCTACAAGCCAATTTATGATCAAAATATTTTACATATGCAGATCTCAGGTCTGCAGGAAAAGAATGTCTGAAGATTGTCAGATGAGGAAACTGAGTTTTAGGAAGTCAGTAGTTCATCTATGGACCTGAGACTTAAAGTGCGGACTAGAGAATTTCATTCCAGTCTCCTCATTGTAAACCCGTTAAAGCACGCTCGTCCCACTCATGCATGTCTCTTGACCATAACCTGGAATACTGTTCCCTTTCCTGTTTTCTCCTGAAAAAACAAAAACAAATAAAGAAAAACCAAACAACCCCTCTTTTTCACTTTTATTAATCTATGTCCACCAACTAAGGCCCCCCTGTCTGAGTATTCTTTTCCTGTGTTTCCATCGACTTGTAGTTGAACTCTAGCATCTTAATGCTGTGTTTCTCTTCAGATCCCAGTTAAAATGATACCGTAATAGGAAGTCAGTGGGCAAACCTGTGATTCGTGCAGCCATTTCTCCCACGAAGACCATGTGGTCAGATTATCTGTGACAAACCCAGGATGTGCTTTTAATTGAGTTATGAGTGACTCCACAAGGCCAGTGTTTATGTATCATTAAGTGAGAGTCTCCAGTGGGTTTTCAGAGACAATAAATTGTATAGGAGAAGGTTGCCCCCCCCCTTTTTCCCCCTCTCCCTCACAGAAGCTGGTAGATTCAAACTGGATACCACTGGGAAGGCAGTAGAACTCCTTGCCACTAAGCCACCAGCACTCCTCAAGGCTCATTAGAAACTGGAAAATACTAAGGAACTATAGACTCTTTGAAAGAAGTAGTTCTTTTGGATATTGTTGGATTGTTTTATTTCTTTTTGCTTATCTGTTTATTTATCTGTCTGTCTGTCTATCTAGTCATCTTGTCCTTAGTAGATAGAAGTTGACTGGAAATCTGGGTTTTACCATTGCGTCTTCCTCCTGCAGAGCCCCTGGGGAGTTCAGACTGCCCACTTTTCCGTTAGCAGCCACCAACGTGCACCGCTGTACCACCAGGTTCCTTTCTCCTTTAATCACTTGTTTATTTTCCTGAAAATAACTGCCGTGTGTTTCTTCAGGGAATGAGTTAAAATGCGGTCCAGCCGCAATCTTGAGACACAGGCATGCAGGAGTTCTCTGGAGAGTCCGTGGAAGTCGTCGCCACCTTGGCCACTGATTTTCTTGCTGTTGCTGCCTTTGTTGTCTGCCGCAAAGGTGACCTAATGCTCCGCCTTCAAAATGGGAAGGTTCCTACGTGGGTACAGACCTGAATGGCCATGGAGGAAATTTTGTTCATTCTTATTATCTGTGCTGCTTTGAGGACTCTCTTGTCATAGGTGCTTGTTTGTTACAGATGCTGAACTAGCATAAAGCCTTGGGCCGTAACATCTGCTGTCCTGTGTTGTCCCGTGGCTGTTAGTTGCCTTTGCGTCGTCTTTGACTGTTTGCAAGGTGGAGCTTCCTCATAGGCTTTTCAAGGCTGGGCCCTTGCCAGTGCAGAGCCACAGGTCTTCTTCGGAAGCCTCTCTGAGTGGCTTTTGACCCTCCAACCTTTGCGTGGCAGTCTACTACTTAACCAGGGGCCCCACAGGACCTCCTTAAGAATCACACAGTATATTCCTTTTCCTGTTCTCCTCGTGCTTTTTACTAACTTGTGTGTTTGTTTCCTAAAAGACTTCCTGAGATCAGCTCAAGGATATTAATTCTGAGAAGGAACAAAAAATGAAGTTGTTTTTGTCAAAACATAGTCAGTGTCAAGCACCCGCACCACCCTGCAGTGACCTTACTGTAGTGCTTGGGTAGAAAGTCTTTTGTTGAGAACTACAGGAAGTTTTAGGAAGGAGTGTGGGAGTTTCCTGATAATGTGCTTGCTTTCTTTCCCTTTTTGACACCAGCAAACTGAAGAGGTTTGCCGGCCTGGTACACAGCTTGCCGCACTGCTCTGCAGATTGGTGCTTTGGGTCTACCAGCTTCTCCAAGCCAAAAAGATAAGCAGTGTCCCTGTTAAGATTTACTGCTTCAAACCCAGTACAGATTGGGTATGAAGCGAGTGCGGTTTAACCTGGCAGCCGGGACTAGGTGATTCGGACTTCACTCTCTGAAGGAGGAAGTCTGTGGTCAGTCCTGCTGGCCTTGTCGGAGTCCTCACTTCTTGGTCACCTCGCCCAGAGTGCTGGGAGAATCAGACCCACTGTATCTTCCATGCGGCTAACACCTCAGAAAGACGGACGTTTGCGAAGCAGGCCAGCACACAGTCTGAAGATCATCAGTTGGTTTCTCTTACTACGTTCCTTCCCTATGCTTGTTTTTCAGGATATTCTTCCTCATCCCAATGGGGAAAATTACCATGCTAATTTTCCCCTGAATATTCATGCCCTTTACTCATAGGAATCCCGATACTCTAAGGAATTATGAAGAGCTTTTTTTTTCTTGCCCACAAGGTTACACAGTGCGAATGAGAAACTTGTGTCATCTTTTGACTCAGGAGACAGCTCGGAGACGGGGGACTGGGGAGGTTCCTAGCGAGCACTGCTGAGGGCGTCTGCCCTGTCCTGTTCTGTCCTTTCACCCCACGTAGGCAGTGCTGTTCTTAACATCATTAATGAAAAGCTGTCCCCACTGTCCTGCAGGCCCCTCAACTTTGTCAGGAGATTGATGGTGAAGCTTTCTCTCCTCCTCTCATAAAAGGTAAATTCAGGGTCTTGATTTTGGCTTATTGTAGGGGAGCATTATTTCCCCTTCTCTCGTGGCCTCCCCTCCGTTCCAGTTTCCTGCTCCTTCATTGCCTGACGTACAGGGTGCGCAGTGGGAAGAGCAGCCATTCTCCAGTAAGTTGTCCATTCCCCTCACAGGGGAAGACCAGACGTTTGAGAAGAAATCCCTGTGCAGTTTCACTGTCCAGTAGGGTCAGCATGAGTCAGGATCAGCTGGCCAGCCTACCACTTCTTTGTGTGAAGCACATTTGCCAAGGCACTTTTGGCTCCTGCCTTCAGGATAAGGCTGTGTGCATTGGACACACATCCCATGGAGGATGCAGCTAACTTGTTCAGTGCGAACTTGGACAGTGGTGGGAACTGAGACATAGTCTATGTTAGTTAGTTCGTGATGTCTCTCTCTGTCTCTCATTGTTATCAAGTCAGAATTATCTCACAGGTGACCCTCCATTGAGTTTCTGAGGCTGTAGATTTCATAGAAGCAGAATGCTCAGCATTCTTTTGTGAAGCCAGTGGTGGATTTGAATCATCAGAGAAGCACAGCTTTTGGGTTAAGAGAGCAGCTGCCCTCCTCGCGGTCAGAGACACATCATAAATCAGAAATATCCAAAAACGAATGAGCTTCCGGAATGGAGATGAGAGTTCCTAACGATCCAGACAGTATTGGTACTGAGGCCAGGTTGGGGGAAATGTTGAAGAGTGAGGCCAAACATCTCGTGGAATTAAAATGGAATGATTAGACTCAAGTTAGAGCAGAGGGCAGAGGGAAACTCAAGTCAATTTTACTGAAGGTTTCATGTAATAGAGGCAGGAAGAAAAAAAACCTATTCCAAAAGAAATGTGGTGGAAATCCAAATGGAGAAAATGTCCTTGCAAAGAGAAGTTTGGTCTAAAATGAAACAGCCGAGCAGATTCCCTTACTGGACATGGGCATGTTTCACCAGTTATAATTGTGGATTTGTTTTGGTGATTCATTAACCTGGTTTCTTCCAATGCACCGTAAATTCCATGAAGACACCAACTATGTTCATTTCTCCATTAAAACCCTTAACTAATACAGTGCCTGAAATGTAATATGAATTACTGGGTAATACATTATTAAGGGATGAGCCTCGAAGGGCAGCCTAAGCTATTGGATGTTTTGAATTTGCATGAAATGAAGCTCTACTCATCTCCGTCTTTCCTTTGTTAAATGTAGGTAGTTGAGCTTCAGTGGCGTTCAGTGTGGAGACGTAAACACAGATCTGAGTGTGCGCTCGAATGACTCATATTATGCTCATTCCTGACACATAAGGTCTGACAGCGTCATCTCACTGGTCTACCTCAACCTTCAGAAGAATTGCTCATTGAAGTTCTGATCAGACACTCTCATATCTCAACGAGCAAGGTTTACCTAATGCAAAGTGCCCTGAGCTTACACTGCAGGTCTGATGTGCTCTCAAACACTTCTCCTGGACAATGAAAAGCAGTTGTTTCATGGGACAGTGAAACTATTAACAGCTTGGAAAACAGTTAAGGTCATGAAGTATTTGAGCATACAGACCTATTTTTCCCTTACTCGGGGGACAGAACATATCTTTAAACATCCCTGCGTGTCAGAAAACAAAGTGAAGTTGACCTCTACCATTGAAGCACTTATTGAAAACCTGTTTTAAATTGAATACAGAAGCCAAGATAATACAGGCTGTTTGATAAGAAACATTAGAGAAATCTATAACATGAGGCTTTTTATTATAGGTTTATTACATCAATCTCTCCAGTGGTAATGGAACTTGTAAATATACTTGTACGGAGGAGTCTCCTTGCGGGCTTTTTATTCATGCTGAAGTAAGCACAGCAGCCTTCTATGCTGTCAGGGTACATTGAATTCAAGATCAGTATTTATTTTCGTTCTAAGGAGGTTTTTCTTGTGTGAATTGAAAGTTGGATCTTCTGCAGGAAAACAAGACGTGTCTAGAGGGAGCACAGGAAATAAATGAGTTTTCCTAAATACGTGTCCTGTGAGCCGCCATATTCGGTTAGCATGGGGCACGTGTGCGTGCTTTCTCTGAGGGGTGAGTCGTGCTTTGGACACGTAGGTTTATGGCTCTGTGGTTCAGGTAGAGGGAGACACTCTGGAGAACATGTTACAGTGACTGATCTCCAACACATACCATTCGCTAGGAAGAAAGAAAAAGATCTTTTTAGAAGGGAGATTTTGTAACCACTTTTTGAGCAATAACTATAATAGGTTCTGGACATGTGCAGAAAGAAAACCCTGGAAAAATGTTGTTGTTGTTGTTTTGTACTGTTGAGTCAGAACTAACTCACAGCTGAACCTCCAGGGAGTTTTCAGAGGCAGTTGATTATACAGGAGAATATTGACCATCTTTCTCCCACAGAGCAGCTGGTGAATCCAAACCATGGACCATGTTCAAGCACATGTTCATCAGAATGCTGCCAGAGCTCCCTAAAGGTCGTACTGATTTGACACCAAAGAGTCCCCTGAAACTGACACATTTCTCCAGTTTACCTTAAGTTGTTGTTGTTAAGTGGCGTTGAACTGTAGACGACTCATAGTGACCCTATGAACAAAAGACCTGAATGCTTGTATAACTCTCCTCCTTTCTCCAGGTTCATAGGGTTTCTGGAAGCAAGCTATTTTGGAAGTGGATGCCACTCCTGCATCCAAGTTTGTTTGAATCGGGGAGCTCCAGCAGACACTGTCCACCATAAGTAACCATTATCGCAATAGACACATCAGGGTCACAGTGTTCAGCTTCACAGCAACCACGAGTTACCTCTGTATGGCAAGTGGACAGACCAGGGCTATAGGACCTAGAAATACAAATTAAATTAGAAAACCAAAACCAATTGAAAACAAACCTGAGGGCCATGGATTAAAGTTACCCACCTTTGGCTTGGTAGCATCAATTTCTATCCACTAGGCCAACTGATACCTCTCTGTGCTGTTGTTGTTAAATGTCATCGAGGGTATCAAATGTGACTCAAGTTGAGTTGTGCTTGAAGAACCAGTGAAAGCTGGGATTTGACAGGCCTGCCTTGTTTTTCTGGGTCTCTCAAGTTCTCTGCATTAGAAATTGTGTAACTTCCTACATTTCTAGTTTTAGTGGAAAATGCTTGCTAGCAGGTTCTAGCCTAAGTGACTTTGGGGAAATTTAATATTGTAGTATTAATAGTAGTAGTATTGTTAATTCCTGTCAAGACACCGTCTCCCCTCTACCCACGGTGGCCACATGCACAGTGAAACCAAGCCGTGGTGATCCATGGAGTTTTTACTGGCTGATTTCTTGATGAAGGGCATCACTTCTTACTACTTCATCTCTTATCTTTATGTGGGAGCCCCTCTGAAACTTGCTCAGCCTGATGGCAACATGAAAAACTCTATAAAGGACAAGTGGTAGCTGAGCATGAGATCCCATGGCTGAAAAGTCCCTCACATGGAAAGAGGAAATTCTTTCTCCCACAGACACCTCTGCCCTTGGTAATGGGCAAACAGAACTCCAGCTTCCTGCTGTCAATTCAGAACCAACTGGTCCACCACTGATCCTGGAGCAGGTTTCTGAGGAGGAAGTTTCCCACCTTTATCCTGTGGAACCCTCCATGGATTTGGACGTGTAGAGAGCTGCTGCCTTCAGGTGGCAGTGTGACTGCCTGTGAACTTGGCTCTGGAGTTGCCAGAGCTTCAATCCTGGTGAACAGTGATGCCTGGCTTTGTGGCTGGGCCTGTGGAGGGTTGTGCTGCCCACACAGAAGCCCTGTCTCTCCAGCAGTTTGAATCCACAATGGTTCTACTGAGGAAGGACAGGCATCTCCTCCTGTGTGACTCACAGGCTCTGGAGGGGCGTCTGTGAGTCATTTCCGACTTGATTACAATGCTGGTTGAGAGGTTTTTTTCTTTGTATAAGCCTCTCAAGTGAAGTATTGGGTTCATGAATCTTTAACTCATAATCTGATAAATTGGTGGCATCAATTGGGGTTTATAGCTGAGGAAACAAAAATAAAAGATACAGAGTGCTTGTCCAGGGCTCGTAAAATTACTCTCAATTCCAAGGGTCTTTTATAAGAACACCTGCAGATTAGAGCATGTTCAAGGTCCAGGATTAAAACATACTAGAAGAGAAGCAGCTCTAAGCATGAACCTTGACAATGAGTAAATGCCTGTATGGCAGTGTTTTCTGTGTGCTCATGTGTAAACAAACACACACACAGCGAATATATTGGATCCCATGCTTTCTGATTGGACCTGTTGTAATTCCACATAGTATCTAAAATATATTTGGCACACATAAGTCATTGTTAGGAGACTGAAGGCAGAATGTGGAACATACCAGGCTTCTAATCAAAAGGTCAGCAGTTCAAATCCAGGAGAATCTTCGCAGGAGGAAGATGGGTGGTAATTGGTTGGTTATTCTCTTTTCGGTGATGTTCTGAAGTGATCCCCACTGTGTATACGGTATTTTCTTTCTGAGTAACACTATTAATATGGTAGAATGTGAATTTTTCAAAAAGTTGCTTTTATTTGGAAGCAAAGAGCTGGTACCTGGTCAAGGATTATTTTAATTACTTCATCTTTGGTCTGTGCCTGGTACATAGAATCCTGTTTGTTTTTTATTAACTTTAAAAATAGCATACCAGTTTAATGCAGAGTCACTGGGCTCTGGCAAATACTTGTTTCCTGAGAGCCAGAGAAATTTGCATTTCTTCCTAAGCTGCTTGGACTGAGAAATCTATCCGCAGAGTGACCTCAGATCAGCTGAAAGCATCCAGCAACTTGAAAATCCTCATGCCACAGCCTTGCTGATTCCCAAGGTCTAAGAGATAAAATATAAATGATAAACACCATAGTAATACACTTGACGCATTTAAAAATGGAATTATAAGTTGACAAGTGTATTTAAGAAAAATACGCTAATATAGGGAACATTGGATTCAGCCTCCCTGTTACATCAAACAAGTATTTTATGTGTGAGGAGATAAAGCAGCAAACTCTGAAAATAAACAGCATGTGTTCAACTCAGATAGGAGTGACATTTTACTTCGAATAGTTTTGGTCTCTGCAACCAGCACACTGCTTTTAAGAACCCAGAGCAGTGTTACCTGTGACACAAGTTTTGTATTTGGTTTGCTTCAGGGCTTTCTCTACTGTGCCATCATTTTTTGTCTGTCCAAGCAATTTAAACGATGCCATTGTTTTTGGGTGCCATCGAGTCGAATACAGCTCATAGTGACCCTGTGAAGAAGCGGACTGAGCCTGCCTGCTCCTGTGATGGCCTCATCATTTCTGGCATACTCCATCCCAGTGCTGCAGTACCTGTGTGAGCCCATCTGGTTGACGGTCTTCCTTATTTTCACTGACCTTCCACCTGTCCAAGCATAAGGTCCCTTTCCAAGGAATAGCCTCTCCTGAAAACACAGCCAAAGTATGTGAGGCAAAGCAAAGAAGACCTAATTAGGAAGGTAAACCTAAAACATCAAAGTCAATGGGAAGTCCAAAGTCAAGTTGAAGTGACATTAAATGTGTGTATTTTTCTCCACTTGCAGCAGTTGCCTTGGAGTTGCTTCCTCTTCATGACAGTCCTGTGTGTTGGAGCATGTGCTCCGTGCTACTTTCAATGACTATTTAGAAGGAAATCCCAAAGCCTTTCTTGGAGGGACAGCATAGGAGAAGAAGACGCTGGATGAGATGGATTGATTCAGTGTCTGGGGAAATGGGGGCTGGTGTATCAGCATCAGTTATACTGGCTCAGGATGGGGCTGGCTTCAGCAGGCGACTCGATGGCACATAACAACGTATTGATGGCACATGACAACATATTGGAGACACATAACAACATGCTTGTTGGTTTTGTTGTTTGGGTTTGTGTTATTTTAGTTTACTCTCTTATTTAGAGTCAACAAGATGCTGTGGAGGGCCTTTGTATTTATAAGTCGGTTGTTACTGTATGTTGGAGGAAGGAACATTTTTCTAAGTGGTGCAGCACTCTTCTGTCAATTTGCTGTACTGAGGTAACTTGGGCTTGCTGTGATGCTGAAACCTGTAGCCCTGGTGTGTCAGATCTCATAACGGTTACCCATGGTGGACAGCGTTTGGTGGAGCTCCCAGTTTTAGACAGGTTTGGAAGCAAGAGTGGCACCCACTTCCTAAACAACGTACCTCTGGAAACTATGAACTTGGAGAAGCAATGATAGTTATAGGAAGGCTTTAGGCCTTTTGTTCATAGCATCCCTATGAGCCGTGCTCGACGTGATGGCAGTTAATAACAACAGCAACTCTGTATATGGGTAGATTTAAGCCACAAATCCTCCAGTTACCAGGCCCGTACTTTGAACTATTTGCCCTATACAAGGACTCCTCCTCCTCCATCATTGGCATTGTTACTGTTGTTATGTGCCATCAAGTCAGTTCTGATTCAGTGGCAGTGAACGATGATGCCAGCTATGTCTAAAGAAAAGAAAAACACAGAAAACAAACAAGTCAGAGTCAGGAACCAAAATGGAGGCGCCATCAAGGAAATGGAAAATATGTGCTCACACAGACACAGAGAGAAAGGCAGTTGTTGTGTGGTATTGGGTAGGGACTGCCTCAAAGTTGACCTTCCATTGGGTTTTCAGAGGCTTTACATCACGTGGGAGGAGTCTGCCTGTCTTAGTCCTGGTGAATTTGAACTGCTAGCTTTAGGGTTTGGCAATAAACTTGTTACCACTAGGCCACCAGAGCTCTAAAAATATCAAATGTCAGGAGAAATAAAAAGGAAAACAAAAGTGAATAACTCCAAGTAGATATGAGATTCAATTAAAAACTATAATATTAAAATTACTGTAATCTCAGAGCCCCATAATAACAATAAAGCCATAGAAACAATTTGTAGGAGATTATTACAGAAAATTCCCTAACTCAAAGCAGACAACCAAGCCTGCAGTTCAAGAACTCCGATCAGACGCAATTTCCCAGAAAGGTAAACTCTGCTATGTCCTAATCATAATCTCCAAAAGCACAAACGAGGAGAGAAATCCAGAAAGCAAGATGGACATGCAGTGTAACAAGCAAAGAATTTTTGATCAGAGTCCGTGCAGATTTCTCTCTGAAACTGAGTCACTCTGCCCCGCTTTCAGCAGATGCTCTTGTTGCTCTGTGCCCTCAATGAAGAACTGACTCCCCAGACAGTGGGCACCAGGCTTGGAGGCTCTCAATTGTACAGGGGCCCACGTTTCTCCTCTCCCGTGGAGCTGCTAGTCAAGTCAGAAGCCACAAAGGCACACCGTTAGATTTGCAGTAAAACCCCCTATGGACCAGGCCACCGGACTCACCTCATTAAAAAATAGACATACATATATTAATATATCTTTATAGTTCCTAAAATATGTATTAAAATTTACTCATTTATGTATTAATTTATTTGACGGAACAATGATGGCTGAGAGGTAAGGAAGTGTGCTGCAATCCCAAAGGCACGTGGTTCAAATCCACCAGCTTCTCCACAGGAGAAAGATGGACAGTCCCCTTTGATGCAATCAAAATGCCTCTGCAAACCCACTAGCGGTCAGCTGTGGGTCAGTTTGGACTTGATAGTCCTCAGCACCAACAATATGTATTTGTGTGTGTGCACGTTTTCTTGGTTTTTTTAACTGTAATCCATATAGAAGGTATAGTCTTGGATCTATAAATACTACAAGTCTTCGTTTTCCTCAAGCAAAGTTGTGTTCTTTGCATATTGCAAGTTGCTGATGTTCTCCATGCAGTGAAGCTTCTGAAGTTACTTACTGTATGTTGTTGTTATTACGTGCCATCAGGTCACCTGTGACTCACAGCGACCCTGTGTACAACATCCCTAAACCCTGCTCTATCCTGTGCCAATCTTATTGTCTCCGATACACATATCCCCATTACCTGAGTCACTGAATCAATCCATATCATCAAGGGTTGTCCTCTCCTGTGCTGTCCCTCCACCCTCCTAAACATGATATCTCTCTCCAAGGACTGATTCTGCCTTGCAACGTGTCCAAAGTATGTCAGACGAAGCTCCAGAATCTTACCTCCAAGGAGCAGCCCAGCTTCACCCTCTCCTGGATGAACGTGCTTGTTCTCCTAGCAGTCCATGGTCTATTCAATACTCTTCTCCGGCAGCACTGCTCAAAGGCACCAACTCTTCTTCTATCATCCCGAATCATCGTGCACCTCTCTGATACATAGAAAGTAATTGCAAAGACCATGGCGTAGATCAGACTGACATTGTTGCTCTTCAGTACTCTGGAGAGGTCTCTGACAGCAGACTTTCACAATGCAGTTTGTCTTTTAATTTCCTGACTGCTGGTACCAGGAGTGTTGATTGTAGAGCCAAGTAAACTGAAGCTGTCAACAATCTGAATCTCTTCACCATCCATCACGATGCTGCCAATTGGCCCAGTGGTGAGAATCTTTGTTTTCTTGATGTGAGCTTCAATCTATATTGAAGGCTGTATATACAGATAAAATGTGGTAGAAGGACACACACCTTTCCTAATTTAACCCATGCAGTATCCTCAGATTTGTTTGAAGGGCAACTGTTTTGTGTACGTACAGGCTGGTCTTGAGCACAGGTACGAGTTCAATAGTTCTCATTCTTTACAACAGAGTCCACAGTTTGTGATGATATCCTAAGTCAGTGCTTACATTATCAATAAAACATCCCTCTAATACTCTTGCTTTTAGCTAAGATCCATCATACATCATCAGTAATATTCTCAGCTCCTCGTTGTTTCTGAAACTAGATTATATTACTTTTTAATTTTTATTTTTTTTATTTTTGTGTCTTTACCATCAATTCAGATCTGACTGGTACAGGAGGAGATTGTCCCTCCTTCTCCAGCAGAGCATCTGGTGGATTTGAATTGCACACTTAGCTTCTTGCCACTAGGCCACCAGAGCTCCCTAAAACTAGGTTGTATTTCTGGAACTTCCTTGGTCATATGCTGCTGCAAAAACAAGCACGGAGGTTAGGATTTATAAGATACTTTTGAGGGGACAGAAACCAATCCTGAGAGTGATACCTCTAATTAAAGTTGCTGAATGATTTGCACAGATAGTATCAAATGGGAACCTACATTAGTCTGTAAACTCCCCAAAAACTCAGTGAAGCATTACTTACAAAGCCCAGCACTGAATAGTCACTGAATGCTCATCTGGACCAAGCACTTCCAAGCTTTTTACATGTTTTCATTTTATAACTGAAGAAACTCAGGTAAAGATGTTAAGAAAACTTAGAGTAAAGAAATGTAATCTTTGTTTTCTGTAAACTAAAGGAGAAAAAAAACCCATCAAATTAATTCTAATTCTTAATGACCAGATAAAATAAAATACAATGTAAGATTTCCAAGATCATAATATTTATGAAAGAGGAGGGGGAGAAAGGGGTGGGAAGAGAGGAGGGGAGGGCAGGGATAAGGAGAAAGAGAAGACTTAAGGATGAGAGAGGGGAAAATTGTGGCAGGTTCTGGATTATAGACTTAGTTTCTTTTTTACTCAAGACCCATCTGACATCAGCAGTGATATCCCTGATACCACAGCCTCTTCTAAATCTGCTTGAACTTCTGGAAGTTCCCTATCTATGCACTGTTCCAGCTGTTTTTGAATGATCTTCAGCAGTATTTTGCTTGCGTGTGATATCGATGATACTGTTCATTAGTTTCCACATTCAGTTGGATCACCTTTCTTGGGAACAAAAAATATGGATCCTTTCCAATCCGTTGGCCAGACAGCTTCCCCCAAACTTCCTGACATAGTCAGATGAGTACATCCAAGGCTGCCTCTATTGATTGAAACAAGTTAGTTGTTAACCCATTGATTCCTGGGGCTTTATTTTTCGCCAAGGCCTTCAATTCAGCTTCCACTTCCTCCTTGATTACTATTGACTCCTGTTTATATAGTACTTCCTGAACTTTTTCCGTGTCAATCAGTCCTTTCTGGTTCTGTGATTCAGTATATTCCCTCCATATTCTTTTGATATTTTCTGGGTCATTCAATATATTGCCCGTAGCAACTTTCAGTATTGTGACTCAAGGCTTAAATTTGTTTTTCCTTTCTTTCAGCTTGAGAAAAGCAGAGCGAGTTCCTCCCTTTTTATTCTCTAACTCCAACCTTGAAAGCATGCTGAGTGAGGGAATCTGGTCATTATAGTGCATGCTGTGTGGCTCCGTCTGTGTAAACTGCAGAATAAGCAAATGTGCAGATAAAGGAACTTAGTCATTACCTCTAGGGCTGGGTGTTTGCGGGGGTGGAGGGGTAGAAGGAAGCTCTGGGCAGAGCTAAAGGTATGTCTTTGTGCAGCAGGTGATGAAACTGTTCTAGAATTCATTGATTGTGGTAATGGTTGCAAAGCTGTCTGAAGATAAAAATATACAGTGACTTGTAAACTTTAAATGGGGGCATTTATGATACGCAGTTTCATTTCAATAAAGCTGTTCTTTAATGAGAAAAAAAAAACACAACCAACAAAGTTTTCGGTAAAAGAGAGGTCATTTATCTTCAACTCCTAGGGGTAAAATTTTGTGATGTCTAAACCAATCATATCAGATAGTTGTTTTGGTCTTTGTCCTACATAATATTTAAATTTCTGTGTAGATAAGTCTTCTATTTTCTTTGTCCTTGAGCAATTTTCAAAATGTTTAGGTCATTACCTGTGTCTTTTCCTTGCTAAACTTTCTGTAAATTAGTATTGAACTTTATAACAGACTGGCTCGGAAAGTTTTGTTTCTAATGGCACTGTTTAAGCTTCAAAATTACTAACTACTTTGGAAGGTATTGTAGTTAGCTGTAATCACGTCCCTTCCTATTTCACAAGGTTAGCTAGGGATTCCCACTCCTTAGACAGTGCTTGGGACCCAGTGTGCACCCAGCCAAAACTTAATCAGAGGCAAACATTTGTCATTTTGCATTTAAATTCACATACAAAACGTTCTCCAGGTTTCCCTGGAGCTGCAGAAATACCCTACTTATGCATTATTTAGTAACCAGCTTGCTTTCCAAAGGTCAGGTTCATGTTGTTCAACGTGAGGTGCTTGGTATGCACGAGCACAAACAGATTTGTTGTTTTATAGTAATAGAATGTGATGAGTGAAACCAAATTCCTCTGGAAGAAAGATGTCTCCGTCCTCAGCATTTCATTTTAAGTGGGCTTGGCTTCATTAATATTTAATCATCTTTTTAATCTGTGTGTCAGTTTTTATTGCTGCCTGCTTCTGTGGAGGTTTTGCTTTGAAACACCAATAACACCCATTCTTAATTCTAGCATCAAAACAAGTGCTGTCTCTGAGGACAACTGGTTGTATTTCATCTCTAGGGATATAATTATTTTGTGTTTATCCGCAGTTCCTCAAGGGGCTGGTGATGTAGGACATCTTTCTTGCAAGCCTTTATATTTCCCAAAAAAAGACTCTGATGTGTAACTGTTACAAATATCAGTTCAGGTGGCGTTGCGTGGTTCTTGGTCCCACCGCTCGTCAGGCTGTGGGAAAGTTCTCCTCCTTCGTTAGCTCCCTGTGCTTTCGGTCTTTGAAGCGATGTTCGATGTTCATCGGCTCTTTCAAGATGCTTTCAAGAGCTTGAGGAGTTGAGGGATCAGTGATTGTGCTGTTAATGTGTTCTAAGCACTTAAATCCACTTTCAGACTCAGAGTAAATCAGAACAGGGAATAGAATTATGCACAGACGTCTTTGAAAGTTCAGCATGATCACAGAGAGCAATGAAGCTACAAACAGGGGCCCAGACTCACTATCTCCAGAGATTGACATTGAGAGATTGAGCTTGGCGTCTCTGTAGTGAGCTGAAGCCTCTTTCATTCAAGTTGGTAATTTTTAGTTTTCTGGCCACTTGGGAGAAGATGAGTGGAAAAGACATTGAAAGTCTCAGGGTTTTGTTTTTGTGGATTGTTGGGTTTGGGTTGTTGTTTGTTTTTTTCCCCCCAGTAGAAGAAATCCTTGTTGTATGAGCCCCAACCTGATGTGATGATGACTCTGACCCTCTCCGGAGAGAATGATTAGTCGTGGTGTGGATTCTTTTTTTTTTTTTTATTAAATTTTATTAGTTTCAATGAACATTCACAGGGATTCTGGGCTTTCACTCCTTCATTGCTGCACCATTCTCTCCACCCTCCTCCCCAGTTTGTTCTTCTTACCCACCATCCGAATGTCTGTTTTAATTGTCCAATTGCCACAGTGCTTGTCAAAGTCAGTTCTGATTAATCTCCTTTGTCGTTGTGTCCTTTGCCATTCCCTATCACTCCTCCCTGAGAGAGACTTCACCCTGATTCATAAGGAAAAGGGGATGGCGTATTCTCTTAGCTACTTCCTGCTGAAAAGGGATGCTGTGGGTTTCAGGGTGAAGATCTTCTCTCACTACTCTAAAGGGCCCCTTTGGCAGTAGGAAACACATAGACTATTATGGAGATTGATTTTGGAATTTAGATTCACTCTTATTGATTGTGTTTGACCGTACATGTTCATATCCTTGAAGATGTATCATGGGGGTGTTGCAACCTAGAAGACACAAATTTGACTAACAAGTTATAAGTACATGAGTCAAAAATTATGGAAAAGTAAAAGAAAAGATTCTTTCGTTGTTCCACAAACCCCCCCCAGGTCCCCTCCACCATGTAGCCCTCGCTCTAGACTCCTGTGATGACAGAAACACCCAGTTATATATCTCTTTTAAACAGTTCCCTCCCCCCTCTGTTTCAGTGCAGCACACATTATTGAACCCATCTTACTCAGTCTCTCCCCAACCCCAAGGACAGTCCCATTCTACAACAGTGGCATCATGTAATATTTGTCCTTTTGTGACCGGGATATTTCACTCAGCATAATGTTCTCCAGAGTCAACCATTTTGAATAATATTGCATGAGTTCCTTGTTTTTTAATGCAGCATAGTATTCCATTGTGCGAATATACCACAGCTTCTCTAGCCATTTGTTTGTTGATGGGCACTTAGGTTGTTTCCAACTCCTTGCTATTGTGAACAAAGCTGCAATAAACATGGGTGTGCATATATCTGTTTGGATGTCAGCTATGGTCTCTTCAGGGTATATTCCCAGTAGTGGAATTGCTGGGTCAAATGGTATCTCTATTTGCAACTTTTTGAGAAAGCGCCATACTGCTTTCCACAGGGGTTGCACCATTTTACACTCCCACCTACAGTGAATCAGGGTTCCAGTTTCTCCACAACCTCGCCAGCATTTGTTGCTTGATGTTCTGTTAAATTTTGCTGTCTTGACTGGGGTGAGATGATATCTCATAGTTGTTTTAATTTGCATCTCTCTTAGGGCTAGGGATTTTGAGCATTTCTTCATGTGCTTGTTAGCCATCTGAATGTTGTCTTCGGTGAAGTGCCTGTTGTGTGGATCCTTGATCTACATTTGTGATGTTGGGGATTAAAGAACTTCCTACAATTTTTTTTTATTTTATTTTAAATGCATATGGAAGGCCTTGGGTGAGATGGATTGATACAGTAACTGGGGAAATGATATGAGGTGTGTTGGAGTCAGTGGGTCTGGCTCAGGATAGGGCAGGCGTTAGAGCTGTTTTGCACAAGGTCACTTTGAGTCGCAGGCCACTCGATGGCACATAACAACAAGGACATTTGAGAAGTAGGATGTATTTGGTGGACATTCAGCCCACATTCTAAAGATTTGCCCCTTCCTTGCATTGATGATGGAGGCATGGTGGACGCCTTGAGCCCCTCTTTCATGAGAACCCAGGTTGCTGTAGGGAACCCTGGGGCACAGAGGTTATGAAGCTGCTCTGCCAACCCCAGAGCAGACGGTTTTAATCCAGAAGAGGCTCTGCAGGAGAGAGATGGACAGCCTTCCCCCGTCTGACTTACAGCCTGTGAAACCCACTGATGGGCCAGCTTTGGGTCTGGTCTGGTTGGATGACAGTGTGTTAAGTTGAATATTGGTACTGCCCCAATTCATTAAATATTTTCTCACTAGGGTAGGATATTTATCTTTTTTACATTTACTTTGAAATTATGACTTAGCCTGTAATCGTGAATGAGAATTCAAATCGCAGGCCTTCTCTGCTCAGATCTCGTAATGGGTCTGTACAGTGTCCACTCGTACTTGCGTTGCTCACACACTCTACCTAGCAACTCAGCAAATCCTTATGACTTTAGTCCATGAATTTTCCTAGAAAAGAAAGAACTATCATTTTATCTTTCCAGCTAGTTAATACTCTTCCTCTTGGAGTTCTCGGTTGTGTTTCTAGCTATTTCCGGTATAAGGCTAATTGGATCCATATCCTTGGGGTTTTCATTTCTGTGCAGAGTCTTGTTTTTGCAGAGTTAACTTGAGTCTTCAGGCCATTGTTTATGATTCTATAAATAGAACACTGTGAGGAAGATCTCATTTTTAAACTGGTAGCATAAAACATGGGCAATGAAGAAGCTGTGTTTCAGATATGAACCATTTACTTTCTGAGATCAAAGTGCAATAAAGATCTTTTAAGAACATTATTGATTTTTCTTAAGTTAGGCATTGATGATTTATTTTATCTGTTAGGTTTTTACCTAAGCTGTTTCTTGAGACCATTTTATCACAAAGATTAAAATTTTCAAAATAGATCCTTTTCTGTTGCTCAAGGCAGAAAACATCCTTAATTAGATTTGTAGCAATTAAATTCATTGGCTTATTTAGAAATAGTCATGAAGTCTGTCATCAACCCGACAGCCACTGCATTAAATGAATACGTAAATGGCTAAGATCTTGTCCTCTCTCTCCTTTCGTGGGCTGGAGGGTTACAGAACCAGGTATCTGCAATGCAGTTTGCTCACTGCAGTAATAAAAGTTCAGAGCACAAGGAAAAAACAGGCTTATTGCTCGCCAAGATCCATTTTCCCTTTTATTATAGCAAATGCTATACTGTCTTGCAATGATGTGCTTTGTTTTCTCCCCTGTTAGAATAATATATTTGGCAGTATTGGAATAGGTTGCCTGGAAGTGAGAAATCTGTACTGAGACCTTATGGTTGTTGCTCATTGCCAGTCACCCCCTGCAATGACAGCTGTGTATATAGGTGAATGCAACATTGCTGATTCTATGTCATCTTCATGCTTGCAGGTGGGCCCGAGTCCACTGGTGGAGGAACTCTGTTCATCCCTGTTGTTGAGGACATGTCTCATGTGCACTGGCCCTTGTCTTTACCAGTGCTCTACCTTGGCTCTGTCCAGTGGCCCGTAGTTCTAATGCTGAGACAGTGGATTTGGGCATGGAGATCGTGAGCGCGGGGCATCGGGCAAAGTTAGAGGTGCTGTGTGTTTGGTTGCTATGAGTTCTAGTCACCTGGACGGCATCTGACAGCAGCGATGAGAACGTGCAGACTCACATGTCAGCTTCTCCACTAAATAACTGAACAGAAATTCCAGGGGTAGTAAAATGGGCAGAATAATAAGTACTGTCAGGTGGAAGTGTATACTTATTTCTATTTTTATTAACATGCAACCCCTAAACTATCATCGTCTCTTCTTTGGGCAGAATAGAAAAATCTTGCTGAGAGATTCCAAAATGCAACTAAACCCTCCTATCCAAGCGCATGTCCTCTTTGCAGCGTATCCTCGTTGGCCATCCTCTCAACACGTAGTCTCTCCCCCGACCTCTGTAATCTAGGCCAAGGGGCCTCGGTGGCACAGGGCAGGGAGCCTTCAGCTGCTCACCGTACATTGGTTCTCACCAGCCACTCTGAGGGAAAAGTCTCCTGAAAAGATTCACAGCTTAGAAACTCAAGGAGGCTTCATCTGAGTCGGACCAACTCAACAGCCATGGCTTTACTCTAACCCAGTTGGAGGAGTGTTATGACAGGTCGAGTAGAGCATCATGACCTGTGTCAGGCCGCACACTGGGAGGCCTTGAAGCTTCCATATTTGTTCGCTTACAGTGCAGCCTTCAGGTCACCATAGAAAGAAGCCTCTCTAGCCTGCTGGACGAAGAGTCCTGTGGAAGAGACTTGAGACAGCTTGCCGGTCAGATCAGCTGCTGGACATGTGGGCAGGCCCATCCTGGACCTTCTCGCCCAGCTGCTCCTCACTGAATGGAGCCACGCAAGTGAGAAAACAGAGGAGGGAACTGTGAGAAGTACCAGGCATTAATAAGCCACTTAATCTGAGAGAGTGATAGTATGTTGTTGTTATTGTTGTTGATGATTGCCTTCAGGTCGAGCATGACTCATAGAGACTCTATGAACTATAAGGCCTGAAGCCCCTCTACAAATGTCAACATTTATCCAAGTTCATAGAGTTTCTGGAAGCAAGTTGATCAGGAAGTGGATGCCACAGAGGGATCTCTGGTGGCCTAGGGGTAAGAAGCTGTGTTCCAATCCCTAAGACACTAGGTTCAAAAACACTAGCTGTTCCATGGGAGAAGGATGGACCATCTCCGCCCACATTATTACCGGCCTCTGAAAACCCGCCAGAACATCAACTATGGGTCAGTTTCAACTCAGCAGTGCACAACCTCAGAAAACAACAATGGCTCCACTTAGGTCAGATAGTACTAGCCCTGTGTAATTCATTTGCTTCATAAAAGAAAAAGCATCCTTTCTAAACGAAATTATCAATAAAAAAGGATTGTGTTACTCTTTCTCTTACAAACTTCCAGCAGTATCCTGTTTCAGTTAGCCTGAAATGCCAATCCTTGTCTTTGAAAAACGGCCCTCCCTGGTCTGGCCTTGCTTCTGCACTTCTTCCTGTGGGGCTGTCAGGGGCACAAGTGCTCACTGCTGAGAGCTGGGAACTGGAGTCTCCCCAGAGCTCCTCAGATCAGCGCAGGGAGCGTGGTTCTCCAGCACGCATGAGGTCATCCTGAGTCACCGCTGACTCCACAGCCAGAGGGTTTGCACCTCAACTCCTTCTTCCAGCCGCACTCCTGGAACTTGCCGAGCCCTTTCAGGCTTTAGGATCTCTCCTCTTGCTCTTTTCCCCTCTGACAACTCTTTGCCTTAGATGCTCACAGGCCAGACCTTTCTCACACAGATCGCTTGTCACCTACGTGTCACTTTCTCAGCAAGGCCTTCTTGTCTCGCTGAAAGAGCCTAACCATCACCCTCCGCCAGCATTTACCCAATTTGCCTTCCTTCACAGCACTCAGCACTTTCAACCATGACCTTGTTTACTTATTTTTTACATTATTGTCTGCCTTTGGTTCTTTTCTCAAGCCCACCTAAGCATGTGAGGTCCGCGTGGTCAGGGCACACCACTCCTGTGTAGCTCTCTGAACAATGCCTGGCACATCATACCTGCTTAGTAAATTGCCGTAATGTGGAAAGTGATCATTCTAAGGGTTTCTTCCCAAAGTGGAATAGCAGAGGACCTGGGTCCTAAGAGTTTCTAGTTTAATAACCAGACTACTAATACTCATTGGTTTTCCTCCTTATTAACACGTCTTGAATCCTTTTTATGTACCAGACATACTGCTTAGCATATTATGACCATTTTCTCATCTGTTTCTCAAATAAGCCCCAAGAGTTCGAGTCACTAGCATTATTTCCTTTCTCCCAATAAGAAAATCGAGGTTAAACCGCTTGGTTACCACAAGCTGTTCTTGTTAAGTGTCATCAAATCTCTCCATACATCTGTTGACCTGTACACAACAGGACAAAGGGCTTCCCTCCCCTGTGTCCTCCAGTCCCTGCCCAGCTGAGGAGTGGACCATTGTGATCTGCACAGTTTTGTTGGATTGATCAACAGCCCTTTGTTTTGAGTCCATCTTAGTCTGGAAATGCCACTCTTCAGTGCACTGCAGCCCACTGACACCCCAGCCAATGAGAGGACAGACGCGGACAGTTCTACCACTGCCCCACATGTCACACATATAAATGCCCAAGATGTAAACACATGACCTATAGGTCCACTACGAGTTCCACTCTCAAGTAACACCTGGACGACTCTAGGGATAAATGACCATTTATACGTGTATGTCCCCTCAGCAACCGTATTGTATGTGTGTTCATATCTTGACCCCTCGGCATCCAGTGGGTGCAAGTGAAGGTGGAGTCCACTGGAGTGGGTGGTAGTGAACACATTCTCCTCAGAGAGTTTGCAGAGTGTCCACCATGGAGAATTTTTGTTCGTGGTGGCATTGGAGCATAGATGAGACTTTTAAAAATAATTTACTTAAATTTAAAAATTACTTAAAAAAATAAAAATACTGCTTTCAAGTTGGTTTCAAATCACAGAGGTCCTGCATCGGCCCCTGAGGCATAGCTCTCACTGGGGGCGACAGCACCTCTTTGCCCTGCTGAGGGGCTGGTGGAGTGGGGCCTGACGAACGCCGACCTTGTGCTGGGTGATCCTCTGATCCACCAGCCAAGATCCTGGAGTTAAGAGCCAGGTAAAGGCGGGGAATTCAGGGAAAGCTACTTTATGTTCGAAGGGCTTTTGTAGTCAAATTACTAATTAGGAGAAACTACGTGAGTGTGGAAGTCTTCCTGATGCTCTTTGTGATAACATTAACTGCTTGACAGTTTCCAGAAACATTTGAAAGCTAGGCCACGTGGAAGAGCAGTGGGGAGTGTGGCCTCTACCTAAGGCTCCTTTACTGAAGGAGGAAAAGCAACTAGACAGTCCCCATTCAGAGCAGACCCTACAGGGCTCTTTAAAAAGTGTGATGTTTTCACTCACAGGAAGAATGTTAGTGTGGACCAGTCAGGTCAGTGCCGTCAGGTCGGTCAAGGGGGACTCCGTGTGTACAGAGACAACTATTTTCCATCAGGTCTTCATGTCTGTGACCTTTTGAAAGCAGACCCTTCATTCTGTACTAATACAGGACATAATCAAGATGCCTCTCGTTGGGATCAAACTGCCGACTTTCAGCATCAAAGGGCTTTAAACATTTGTTCCACTCAGAGAGTCCTGCTGTGACCCATGGACATCTCAATAGACATTTCTGTTTCTTGTCAATCGATTCTTCAGAGTCTGTGGCCATCTGGGTTTGAGAATAAGCTTCTGTCTACACATCAAATAACCCAAATCCAGAATCACCGGACAACTGTTGTGAGCATGACACAAGCGATTCAAATGATAACCTTCTTGACTTACCAGGAATTGTGTGAGAAAAGCAAGTCCTCATCTGACACAGGCGAAGATCAATATGCTGATATTGAAAATAAATGCATAACTCATGCTCGTTCATCTTAAAAAGAGCGTCAGGCTGTCTGGGCAGGAATGCAGCCTTTACGGAGCTCGGTGATGCGGATGGGAACGCAGTCTTTACAGAGCTCGATGGTGTGGGCAGGAAGGCAGCCTGTATGACCACGGCTTTTACGGAGCTCGGTGGTCTTTACAGAGCTCGGTGGTCTTTACAGGGCTCGGTGGTGCAGGCGGGAACGCGGCCTTTACCGAAGCTCGGTGGTGCATCACCAAGCAGCACGGCTCATTGTAAGTTTGTGTTTTAAGCATTTTAAACAGTTGCCTTCAAATCCCAGCAGATGGTGGTGGCAGCAGGCAGGCATGCTAGTCAATGAAAAATCAAAGTGAACTTTAAAAATAGCTGATTCTTAAACTTGGAACAAAAAGGAGTGAACATGGGGTGGGGCGGGGTAACAGGCTCCCTGCAACGTATCTTATTAAGTGCAGATCCCAAAATGAGACACTGTGGAATTTGCAGGAAGCACAGGGATGTGTAACGTGGGAAAATGTAAAGCATCCAGTCAGTCTGTTAGTAGTGAGCCTTGGTGACACTGTGCTTAAAGTGCCCAGATGCGAACTCTAAAGGCCAGCAGTTCAAACCCCCAGCCTCTCCCAGGGATGAAGACGTAGCAGTCTGCCTCCGTAAAGTTTATAGCCATGTGACCCTACAGAAGAATTCTGCCCAGCCCCACAGGGTCCCTGTGAAGGGAACCAAGTCAGGGTGATAGGAGAGCCCTGGATTAGCAGATGGCAGAAATGTTGAGCTTACGTGGTGTTGGAACCAACTCACAGCTGACCTCCAGTGAGTCTTCAAAGGCAATAACTTGCACGGGAAGAGATTGCCCATCAGTTCCCCATGGAGAAGTTTCTGGCCTGGAACTACGTGCCTTTCAGTTGGCAGTGCAATTCCTTACCATGTTCGCTGTTGCCAGATCTCTTCAGTATATAACCAAAGAAATGCGGACCAATGCGTTTTTCTTCAGAAAAGCCCATAAGAAGTGGTTTTTGTATTGTTTTACTATGAATGGAAGTATTTTTAGTAATGTTTTATGTGGAAAAAAATAAGGGTACATTTACTAATAGGAAGCCCTGTGGCTTTCGTGATAAGGAATTGCATTGCAGACCTGAAGGTACACAGTTCGAATCCACCAGCTGTTAAGTGGGATACAGATGAGCAGTCTCCTTCTGTGCAGTTTACAGCCTCTGAAAACCTAGTGAAGGGTCAGCTCTGCCTCAGTTCTGCCTCAGTGGTTCATATCAACAGGAAGCCACTGAGTTCAGAAGCCGGTTGTAGCCAGCCTGGCGATTACTACAGTGATTGTTATCTTAATACTACAAGTCTTTAATCACTGAAGCTCTTCCTATATAGCCTTTGAGTGTTTCTAAGGATTTCTAATTCCATAATTAGGTGAACAAAGGAGACCTGGTGATACAGAAGTTAGCCACTGGGCTGATGCCAGAAAAGTCAGCAAATTTGAATGAAAACACCAGCTGCTTCATGGGAGAAAGACGTGGCAATGTCTCTCCTCAAAGATTTTGTTTTTAATCATCAAAATTATACAGTCTTAATGGAAACATTGATTATAAAATTTTTCAGTGGAAATTTCATAGATTAAGGAAGTTACCTAACTCAGTAGCTCTTTAATGAAAACAAAACAAAAAATTGTTTCACTTTTTTGTTTTCTCTTAATTTGTCTTTTTTGCCCTACTCTAGTTAATGTGTCTTCAGAGCTGTCTTGTTTACTTTTTGTTTTTTCTTTGTTTGGTAGTGGGGTTGGTGTGTTGGGTGTGTGCACTTAACTGGTGTGACTAGACCACAGGACTTGTGCCTGGCACTGAAGGACCATGTTTCCCTGATAACCTTTCTCTTTCATTTACTGTGTTGTGTCTTCTGTTACCCACAATTCCTTAGGCCGTTTTTGCAGGGATAACTTATCAACATGAAATGAAATAGCTCAAGAGAGGACTGCGTCCCTCCAAATGTCAGGAGCCTGAGTTAGCTAAGAAATATCATGAAAGGCCTATGATGGGAGAAACACTGAAGTCTTAGGAAGCAGCTCACGAGAGGTCTTGTTCCGTAGAAAGTCAACAGATGTTCAAACTCACCAACCAGCTGGTTCCTCTTCCTTCATTGGGTGATCAGGGGGGTAAAAGTGCAGCCGTCATTTTAGCAGCTAAGGTACAATTTTATAGTAAACTGGAAAAGTGCACATGTGTTTTATTGGAATATCCTCCATATTTGGTTTTCATTTAAGCTTCTTGAATGCCCTGATAATGAGATAAATACAAAACAGGGCTGGCTAATGCCGCCAACGGGGTGCTTAATTCACCATCTTAATCAGCCATTTTTCGTCCTTTCCCTTCTCCCTGCCTATCTGTCAAATGTTGCTTAATTAAGAATTATTCTTAATTACAAAGTTTATGTGTCATTTTATTTTAGAGGTAATTAATTAAATTTAACACTAATCGTTGGGGATATTGCCTTTTCTGCACACACATTGTTGCTTAATTATTGGAGTACCTTGACTCCCTTGACTAAGAGGGGCGGGGGTATCGATTTGTTTTGTGTCTGGCTGGTCGGAGCTCATGCCGAATAGCTGAGACTCTCACTCACATGAAGGGGCAGGACGCCTTGCTTTCTCTTTAACTGTGAAGGACGTGAGCAAATGCACTCTGGTCTTTATGTGGAGTCACTGAGGTGCAAGGAGATGTGATGATTATGGATGAGAGTCAGTGCCGCAGAAGTGTCTGTGGATGCTAGCTTGGAGACTTTGCCCGTTTCTGTATGTACAGGATCCTCCTGAGGTTACCCTGAGCAGGGCAGCCGGCTGGAAGGAGGAGATGTCAGGATGTAGGATGGCTTCATGGCCACACTCCTCCTCCCTCACAGCCTTCCATGTGCACACCCTCCGTTCTCCTCTCTGACGTCACTTCCTCGTAGACTTCCCTGACTAAATTGCAGTCTTTCCCTGAATGACTCTCTCAATGCCCTGCTTGTTTGAGGTAATTTGACTGTCTGTGCTCCCAATAAATGAAATCTCTTGGAGAGCAGAGATACTTCCTCGTTTCCTGTATTTATACTGTTTGCTTGGCTGCTATTTGACAGGGATGGCACAAATGGTCCTAACTATCTGTCCACTAAAACTCAGCTGTTGGAAACTTCAGAACAGACTTGTCTTCTGACATACATGGGTTCACCAGGGGTCTGAGTAGACCCCGCAGGAACGTCAACGTGAACAGTCCTGGCAAGAAAACAGTGAGGCCTGCGTTCTTTACACAGCTGGCCTGACTGCCAGTGAGAGACAGTGTGGAAAACAAACTGGTAAGATTACACACACACTCACTCACACACACACACACACACACACACACACACAAAAGCTTTAGTAATCCTCAGTATGGGAATCTATTGAATGATCAGAGATAGGAATCTATTTCATGATTAATGATGTGCAAAGTTCATCATTTTCAATATTGGTTATCTTAGCAATTGTGTCAAATATCATTAACAGCCTAAATGAACTAAATGCGTCAATTGGGAACCAACTCATAGCTGACCCTTTAGTGGCTTTCTGCAGCTGTAAGTTCCGTGGGGATGATTGCCTGTTTTTCTCCCTTGGAGCCAGCCTCCTGTGGATTTAAACCGCCTGGAGCCATGGCATTTGAGTTGGTTGCACAACTCCCTACAGATTATATCACCAGAGCTCCCAAAATAGTAAAAAATCAGCCTAAATAAATAGCTGCAAACTGGTGATTAAATGAATTAGAGGCTTTAAATAGGGTAAAACACAAGGCATCCATTAAAAAAGAGACTGTGGTGACTATCATGACACAGAGGGATGTGCAATACAGTGAAAGGCTGACGAGAGCTTAGGACACTAGTTTTTAAAGGTAAGAATATAACTAGGAAAGAAGAATACAGCAGGGAGCTCTTGTGAGGGGTCTGTAGTAGTTGTGCTGCTGACCCAAGGGCCATGAATCTTCGGCAGTTCAGCTCCACCAGCAGCTCCTGAGGTCTCTCTGTGAGAGAGGTGGACCCTGAGGCTGGAATCCATACTTCCGAGCCAGAATCCACTAAGAGAAAGACTTACCCTTAAACCCATGGGTCAGAAAGAAAAAACAAAACTGAGGTGAAAATTACTTACATAGCTCCATTAGGAAAATAGTGCATGGGCATTTGACACAGTAGGAAAAATGCATAATGTGTCACTTATGTAAAAGGTAATATCTTGTCTTTGTAATAAAGAAAATGTGTATTTGGACGTCTTTGTAGGGAACTTGGGTAGCTTAGCCCATGAAGAGTTGTACTGGGCACTCAAAGGCCACAGCTCTATGGTGGTTCTGATCCCCTGGGCTCCATGGGAAAAGGATGGACAATCTCCTCTCATGTCTCAAAGTCAAAACATAAAGTGGGCTGTGACGTGATAAACAATGTAAAGGATATAACATTAGAACAAGAAGCTGGAAATAGAAAGGTTATTTAGAGCCTGCTGTGGGTAGAGCATTACAATAATTATTCATCATAATGTAGATTGTATGATTCTCCACTCAGGGGTTTATAACCTGTCTGTGGAGGAAAGATATCAATGTATTAAGTGTTTAATAAGATTAGCAAGTGGCAGGTCTGGTATACCAGGGGGCAGGATGACAGGAATTGTCGGAAGTGTGATATGATGGTTATAGACTAGAAATTGACTTAGGTAGGAGGTGTGGCTGGTGAGTGAATGCGTAGACTGATGTCCTAAGTGCTCTCCTAGCTCCCGACCCTGCTCCTTAATAGACATGTGGGCTCACCCTTGTGTGGGTTCCCGGAGCTTCTAGAGTCACCTACCAGGACAGCAGGGCCACTTGATAGTTTGGAAATGTGCAACAGATAATTGATAAGTAGAATATTTGAAAGACTCAGATATTCTTTGGCTGGGGACTCAGAAACAAGTCGGTTCTACTGACTGCCCTGCTTCCTTGGGCCTCTGTAGCCCCAAGGTCCCCCCTGTAGGTTACCCCCCTTAAATGTATTACGTATACCCTGTCCCCTGTGTAGTCAGTTGATTGATGTGCAGCACAGTTGCTGCTGCGCTGGTTCTGACTTCTGGGAGCTCTGTGTGTATGTGTCACAGAGGCACTGGGGGTTTTCAGGGGCTCATTCTTGAATGCAGGTCATGCCTTTCTTTCAAGGTCCCTCTAGGTGGTCTTGAACCTTCAGTCTTTTGATTAGTAGGAAAGTGTGGTAATCATTTGTGCCACCCAAGAATTGTTATATATGCACATATTTTACACATACCCATATTTTAATATGATGATGTTGTTGTGTACCATAGAGTCAGAACCCACCCATAGCTGACCTTCTGGCGGGTTTTCAGAGGCATTTAATCTCACAAGAGGAGATTGTCCATGCTTCTCCCGTAGAGCAGCTGGTGGCTTCAAACTGTGTGCCTTCAGGATTGCAGCGCAGCTTCTTGCCACTAGGCCACCAGAGCTCATATTTTCAAATACATTTATACGTGTGTGTGTGTGTGTGTGTGTGTGTGTGTGTGTGTGTGTGAGCACACGTGTGTGTTAGTGTGTGTATGTGTGTGTGTACTCATGCTAAAATATTTTCCAGAAATCACTATGATTATGAAACCTTACTTGAATGGATTTACCATTCCCATTCTTTGTTTTCACCATTTACTTCACCTTAAAATTCTGTTGAATCATTGTTATTAGGTGCCACCAACTTGCCTGTAACTCATTACAACCCTGTAAACAAGCAGCCTGAACCATGCCTGATCCTGCACCCTTACCACAGTCTCCATTAGGCTCCAGCCATTTTTTAAGTCACTGCGTCAATCCATCTCATTGAGGTCTTCCTATCTTTCTTTGGTTAACAAGATGTACGTTGTTGTCTTGGGAATATATATCTTATATATTAAATATAAAAAATAAATATTTTTAGATGCTCAAGAGAGCCTGGTTTTCCCTTTAGTAGGCTAGAGAACTCAAAAATTTTTTTTAAAAAATGAACTAGTCCTTAGATGTTTAACAAATATTGTTGAATTTGTCCTTTCGAGATATATTTTTCAGCCATCCATCCACAAATATTTCTATATGCTCTAAATTCTAACACCTCTGCTGAAAAATAAAATACAAAGAAAAAAACATGAGTCTCTGTCTACTGATACTGAGAATTCTAAAGTAAGTAAGACGCACTGCCGGACCATGAAACATTCACGATCTGTGGGGAGACTCGGGTGAGGAAAGCCGCAGCCTTTGACCTGAAGGTACTTGTAGCTCTGGCCCTGACCTGTGGACTGGGGAGATGAAGGCGCCTTGCTGGAGAGGGTGACTCATGATGGCAACTAAAGGCTACGTGCTTCTTTACTTCTACTTTAGGGGAGGAGTGGCCCACGTGGCTTTCATGACTTGAGGACAGTTATTTTTTTTCTTATTTTCAAAATTCACAAGCGTAACTCCACACATATATGGCTTCCTCCACTCAAACGATGCATGAACCTTTTAGCTGCCAATTTCTTACTGGAATGAGTAGTTAGCATTTGGACATAAACTTGGCTAAAAAGTACCAAAGAGAATTGGAAGTGGAAAGAAAATAAACAAACAAACAAACCGAAAAACCCTGAAGGGAACATATGGAGATCATGTGTGGAAAACCAAGCCACTCTTTATTTGAATATCTGGAATTAGATCATTGGAGATCAGAACTGAAAAATTCCAGTAATTTTGCACCAAAGAGCATATTTTACCCTGACTCCACTCGCAACAGTTTGTCTTCTAACAAGTAGTAGCTTCATTTAATGAAACAAGTGTCCAGTATTTCCAGCTCCAGGTTGGAAATGAGTCCTAGCAATAGTGAATCGTCCTCCTTTTCTTGACAAGGCTTTCCTTGTGTTGCCAGAATCCAGGTGCATGTTTGTCATTCTGTGAAATCAGAATAGAGAGGGGGACAGACAGAACCAATGACTGACCCCGCCAGTCAGAGTTCTTGAGGTCTGTCAGGCCACTTTCCTGTTTGGGGACATTTTCTCTGGTTAGTCTCCGTGAGTCAAAACAATCCACCACCATTATTATTAAAGCATCCCCATCTCCCAAGGTGCCACGGCTCTTCACAGCGAGAAATGGAACAGGAAGGTGACACTTTGCAGACTGGGATATAGTTCTTTTCAAACTAAAAGGGGAAATGACACGAAGAGATTGAGTGGAGTGAAAGTAAAGATGAGGCTGCTGCCTTCAAACACCCGGTCAGGGTAAGATTGAGAGAGCCCATCTGAACACACATTTCTAACACACACATACACACAGACACAGACACATATACAGATTGACTGCCTCAGTCAGAACTTTTAATAGTTTTGTTTATGTGACATTTCTGATACTAATCACCAGTTGTAAGGCTATAATTGTATGGTAGGGAGCTTGCCTGGCTTGGTGATAAAGCTACACTGCATTCTTAAAGGCCCATGGTTCGAATCCTCCAGCTGCTCTGCGGGAGAAGGACGGACTGACAAGCCCCTCCCGTGCGATTTACAGCCGCTGAAAACACGCTTGAAGGGTCAGCGGTGGGTCAGTTCTGACTCAATGGTAGACAACAACAACAACAACATTCTCTAATATACTTCTGTTAGTACCTCAGAACACTGTCCGTTTGTGGCCTGTGGAATCACTCTCCATGATGGCCATAATTATACCTGTACCTGCCTGCAGTGAAGGCACCGTGTGTTCGCTGTAACTGCTGCTGCTAATGTTGATGGTCATTTACAACAGCACTCCGTCAACCTGGAATCCAGTACAAGAATTCAGTTCCTGAGGTGAATATTGTTTTTAATCTTTTAGGCATTTGGGGCGGCGTGAAGAAGTGCCCAGACTGGATGCTGGGTTCTGATTCTCGCTGGGACTGCTCAGTGTTCATGCGGGTACCCACTGTTCTTCAGATGCCCCCTGACTACTCCTTGCATTACAGTCATTTGGGTTACTTGTTTAAAACACAGATGCTTGGATCGCAGACTAAGCCAGGGTCACTGGGGAGGGGTCCTGACAGCCTTTTCATAAGCTCACCTGAGGATTCTACGGAATCAAGTCAGGTTTGAGCATGATTGTCATGTTCAGGCCATAAAATAACTAATTGGTGTATTGTTTGTAGGATCTTAAAAAAAGGCAAAGCCTAACTATGTTGCTGTGTACTGTAGAGTTGGAAGTGACCACAGCTGACCCTCCTCCAGCAGGTTTTCAGAGGGAGTTAATCACACGGGGGAGATTGCCCATCCTTCTTCCTGGACAGTGACCTCATAGTGTAAAACACTCACTCACCCATTGCCGTCGAGTAGGAGCTAACTCAGAGCCCGCCCTCCAGCAGGCTTTCATACTAGAGGCTGCCCCGTGTTAAAGGAGATGGCCACGGAGACTGGTGGATTCGAACCACGGAGAGCCGCCGCCCTGTGGCTGGCAGTGCAGCTCCCTGTGGGCGAAGCCACAAGAGCCACTGGTGGATTTGAACCACCGAGCCACCCCACCTTGGGGCTGGCAACACAGCTCCCTAAGGGCTGAGCCACGAGAGCTGTAGCTTGAGGAGAGCTGTGATTCAGTGAACGGCGCTCTAAAATGTCATTCACCACTTTCCCCAGCAATTCCCACTATTAAATATTTATTCCTTTGGTTTCCAATGTACCTTCTGAAGTCTCCATGTAAAATTTAAATACTTAGGGAAGCCATTAGCATCCATTAGCATGCCTAGTGATTTAGGGATTTGAAAGTCAATCATTTAAAGGCTCCATGGTGGGGGTTGAGGGGGGATCCCACTGAAGAAAAAGAAAATCAAGGACTAACTGAAAAAAAAGAAAATCAGGCTAACTGAAGCTTCACATCCTGGTCATTCAGGGAGATGTGGAAACAATGGCTTTGGGAGCTCAGCTACCTCAAGGCAGGGAAGCAGACATTATAGAAAGCAGTAACGATATTGTTAACTCAATTTTTGTGACAGGGTACTACTCTCCTTACGGTTTTATTAACTACTCACCAGGTGGCTCACCAGGTGTCTCTACCTCAGAGTGGAGGGGTCCCTGGATGGGTTTGCACCTCCAGTTAGCCGCTGAGCACCTGTCACTTGGACCAGTAGGGCTCCCTGACAAGACTGTGAATCCAGGCGTCTCCCCTTTTCCTTCAGTGAACTGCACACAGTAGGAGGTGATGCTGGGCCACCATCCTGAAGCTCTGATGCTGACAGATGTTTCAGTGGGAGTTCTAAGACTAAGGTGTAGACCATAAACCAATCAGACAAAGTTAAAGCTAGACTGAATTAAATGATAGTGATAACACAGTTTTTGTCTTAGGGGGAAATATGTTTGTCTTTTGAATTAATATTTCTTCAGAATTATTTTTAAATCACTTATTTAATTTTCAACTCTGTTCTCCTTTTCCATTTTCATCAATGAAATAACTTAACAAAAGTGTGTTGCCCAGATACCGGGTACTCTTTGTTATCTGTAGGAACATATTGTACAGATGAAAATGACCGAAGGACAACCAGGAACGGCCAGGCAAGATGAATGGGGAAGGGGGAGAAGAGAATGTACTTAGGAGGGTAATTAGGCAGACCAGTGCCTTGCTTAGGGATCAGGGTGATAATTTGTACTTGTCCAGACTTGTGTGGAACAGAAAAATTAACTACACATTCTTGTGAAATGGAAACTACATTCATTTAGTGATTAGCTCTTTTAAAATGTAGCCTTTAGCTCTGGCCGTTGGAATATACATAAGCATCAGTGACACTAATCTGGCCTGCTTTCCTTGAATATCTGTTATCTGCTATCTGGTCTTTAACCTGCAAGTATCTACATCAGGACTCATCCATGACAAGGGGTAAGGGGCACCTTTATATATAACTTTTTCTCTCTGCTCCTTTCTCCTAACTTGCTTGATTTTCATTAAGATGATAAAATTATCATATAAAATTCAGTCCCATTTGATATTATACTGAGTAGAAAAAAAGGATTCTTCCCAAAATGTTACCTTAGGCAATTTGTCAAAGAGGGTTTCTTTGCTTTGTTTGAAATCTTTTTTTAATGAAATTTTTATTTTATACTGGTTTATTTACAAAGTTTGTATGCATTTTTTAATTCAGATTTATTTATAAAGTTTTAATACCTTGTTTTTCAAAAAAGATCCTTCCCATTTCCTTGAACTCCCCACCCTTCGAATTATGTAACCCTAAGATTAACACTCTCCTTACCTCATCCTCACCTCTCTATTTCCACCCTCCCCCGACCCCCACTTTGGACCCTCATACTCATTATATGATAATGGTTTTATACAGTATTTGTCCTTGTGGGACTGAGTTCACTCAGCAGAATGCTCTCCTTTTCCTCCCAATATAGGTATTAATTTAAAAAAAATCATTACTCCTGCATGCTGTGTAGTATTCCATTGTGTGAATGTACCACAACTTCTCAATCCCTTCGTTTGTAGTTGGACATCTGGGCTGTTTCCATGTTCTTGTGATGGTGAATAATGCTGCTTTGAACATTGGTGTACAAGTTTCCATTTGAGCCTCAGTTCTTATTTTTTTGGTGGTATATTTCATGCCATGGAATAGCTAGCTGGGTCATATGGAATTTCTATGTTCAGCTTTTTGAAGAAGCGCCAAACTGCCTTCCAGAGAGCTTATACCATTATACAATCCCACCAAAAATGTAAAAGAGTTCCTATCTCACCTTATCCTCTCCAACATTTATTACTTGCTGTCCTGTTAAACTTTGCATCTCTCTTCTTGCCAGTGATTGGGAGCACTTCTTCATATTCTGTTAGCCATTTAAATATGTTCTTCTGTATACATTCTTTTTCTAAACTGAATCCTTCCCGTTTCCTTTACCCACCTTTCCCTCTACCCATCAAATTATGAATCCCCAGCCCATCTTCACCCTTCTACCCCTACAGTCCCCACCTTGGAACCTCATACATGTTTTACCAGTTATCTTTCCATTTCTATGATAATGGTCTTTTACAGTATTTGTCCTTATGGGACTGAGTTAGTTTACTTAGCAAATTGCTCTCCAATCCCTCACAAGTTAGGTAATAATTTTCAAAGTCATTGCTCCTGCATGCTGCCTAGTATTCCATTGTGTGAATGTATCATAATTTCTCGCTCCATTTGATTGTGGTTGGACATTTGGGCTGTTTCCATGTTCTTGTGATGGTGAATAGCACTGCTATCAATGTTGCTGTACAAATCTCTTTTTGAGCTTCAGTTCTCATTTTCTTAGGGTATATTCCATGCAGTGGAATAGCTGGGTCATACGGATTACCTATGCTCAGGTTCAGAGGAAGCACCAGGCTGCATTCCAGAGTGGTTGTACCATTTTACAATCCCACCAGCAAAGTATAAGAGTTCCTATCTCTCCACATACTCTACAACATTTATTACTTGCTGGCTCTTAAACTAATATGGAAAGAGTTTTAAGAACTGAAGATATAAGCTTCATAGGTCAGGGTATTGGTTTAAGTGAGAAAATTGCTCTTTGTCTTAATAAGGCATTTTTAAAGCTTGAAATTTCTCTTTTCTTGTTTGTTCTTTGTTTGCGAGGAGGCTTGTTTCTCCTGTTTGGGCCTGCCTTTGTTGAAATGACGTCGTAAAAGAATTATGGAGCTTAAAGCAGATGGAGCTCGCTTGTGTTTACATCACTGGGCACTTCACAATTGTGTTTCTATCCCAATTACCAAGCTCAGTTAGCAAGTTCAGTGATTTTGGGCAGGAGGAATTGCAAATTATAGACCAACTTGACTTTTGTTTGGAGAAAAGGTGCCAGCCAACTCCTGATTACACAGGCTGTATTTTAATCCCAGAGTACATGGAATTAGAACACTGGCATACACAAAGAGAACTGGATCCTATACAGAACTCTAGCTCCCTGGTTGTTAATAGGACAAGGATATTTATTTGCTCTGGAGTCACGTGTGAGTCCTCTTATTGAACAAGATCCTCAACTTGCGAACACGTTTATTAAAACAGCAGACGAATGCTGCAGGGTGAGTTAGCGGCACACACAACGCAAGCAGCCTGGTAATGAGGCAGCCTTGGAGCACAGTTTAAACCTCCCATCAATACAGATCTCCCTTTAACTTCTCCTTTGTAGTCACAGCGCTGGCACACACGCCGATTCAGCTGTGCCCCCATAACTATGGTATGTCGACTATACTTGCAGGTATGTTGAAGCCCCAGCTGTACCACAGAAGGTGACCTGTCTTGGAGATCACATCTTGAAGATGCTGCTAGCTGGACTAACATAATATCATAGTGGAGTAGGATGGAAACCACTCATTCTAAATCTATTCTTTCTTAAAGCGAAAGAGATCATAGCAAATCTTTAAAGATGGTGGCCAGGCCACAGCCTGCCCCTCCGTTTTTCTTCAGCTATATAACCCCGATTTCTTCATCCATTTCTTAGCAGAAAATCTCTACACCCTTTACTCTTGAGAGCTTGTGTGATGTATTATTTCTCTAAAAGCTGTGATGGCCCAAGTTCTCTGTCCTGTTTGCCAATTGTGTGTAAAGTGTGACTGTAGTCTCCTCCTTAATGTCTTCCCTGTTAGCCAGGGTTATTTAACGTCAGCACTTGCCAGCTTTGACCATGTCCACATGAGATCCCAAGTTCAGGAGAAGGTAAACATAGTGCAAACTGACGGCACCAGAAATACATGGTGCGTGGAGGTGCGTGGCAGGCCACTAAATGAATGCTCTGGGTTTAGGTGTGGGAGCCTGCAACACACAGCTGTTAACGGGAGCCAGGGAGGTGTGGCAGTGTTAGTTACCTCCAGGAGTTCCAGTGGTCTAGTGGTAAGAAGCTGCACCGCAATCCAGAAAGCACGCATTATGAATCCACCAGCTGCTTCATGTGGGGGAAGGATGGGCAGTCTCCTCCAGTGTGATTAACTGTCTCTGAAAACCCACCAGAGGGTCAGCTATGAGTCAGTTCTGACTTGAAGGTATACCACCACAACAACAGCTGCCTTAAGAAAATACCAAAATGGAAGTTAAAAGATGAGAAATACGTTCCTTCACACATCTGGAGGTTGGAAGCCCATCATTTAGCTGTCCACTATGGTGATTCTTTCAAGACGTTGAGTACCTTTCTGTCCTTTCTGATAGATTCCGATGGTCCTGTGCTTACAGCTTCACTGCCACAGGCCATCTTCCTCCATCTCCCCACCTTTGTGTATCCCCTACACTTGTTAAAGTCGTTATATATGACTAAGGTTTTCCGTGCTCTAGTATCTCCTCATAATCTAACTAGCGTGTTCAAAGACCCCATTTCCACACTGAGTCCTGTTACAAGACACAGAATTTAGGACTTTGCCCTGTCGTCTTTCTATAGTTCACTCTGGCACATTCTGTCCTCTAGGAACTGGCTCCTTAATAGAGAAGTACTCCCCCCCCCCCCCCCCTTACTTTTTGGCGAAGCCAGTGTAGGCACAGAAGTTCAAGCATTTAATGATCAGGAGATCTAACAGTAAAGTTTGGATTCCTTACTTCTCTGAAAAGTCCTGATGACGTGAAAACAGGCTCACACTGCTTCAAAGCTGCAGCTTTCCACCAGAAAGCAGAAGGTGCTTTCCACAGTGTCAGCCGTTTACCTGCCAGCTGTCCTCTGCGGACCTGTGGATTTCAAGCTCTGCCACTGAAGAGTAAACACCTATCTTTGCTTTTGGTTTCAATCTCTTTATGGTTGGATGGCCATTCTTTGTAATTGAGTGAGTTAAAATTGTGGGGTTTTGGTAGGGTTGTTTGCATCAAGTCATTAGAGAAATGCAATTGTCAAATGTTAGAGTAGAAAGAAATCTTAGCAATTATTCCAGAAGACATTCGTTTCACAGAATAAGAAGGTAAAACCCCAAAAGTCAAGGTGAGGGGGACTTTCTTAGTCCCTAGTAAGTTAATATCACAGCGAGAATAGATGTCAGGTCACATGGCCTTTTCCCAAGCCTTAGAATCATAAGCAGTAAAGGTATACTGGCATGCTTGCTCTTACATTGACAGCATAGTCTGGTAGTTGTATCTGGTAAGGAATTAAAACACATCAAACACAAAACCAAACGCTATAGTTGCTGTGGTAGCCTGTTAAAATCTAAAGGTAAGAGTACACATGTTGACGGTAGGTGTATCTATTGTACTTTTGCTTTGCACGGGGCAACTTTTAAAAGATCTGCTTATTTCTATCTATTGAGAGAGAAATAGCTGTGCCTGTAGTAATTCCTTTGGGGCCATATTGGTTTTTTCTCCAGTACAGTTTGCTTTCCAAACAAATTAAAAGGCTGACAGGCACCAACCTCCACCCAAGCATCAAAAGGATCATTTAGTGTGAACAACATGAGTTCGTGCCAGGCTCAGCACCAGCCAATTACTGGTTACCCAAGCTGTATTTTGCCACTCCAAATACATGGAATTAAATAATTGCAAATGTGTGTATGTGTACAGATAAACCTGTATCTATGCTTGCAGCTCCTAGTGTTGCAAGGAGGGCAAGCCTAGTTGTTCTGAACTGGCATGTGATTCCTGTTATTCAACTTGGCCCTTAACATGAGTCCTCATTTATTAAAATAGAAGATGAGTGCTGTGGGACAGGGACAAGATGCCTGAAGCAGGCAACTTGATAATTGTCATAGTCTCTTCGCCAGCAATGAACAGCAACACCCTGATGGGGGTAAGCAGGATGGAGACACACCACTCCAGGAGCTGTTCAGAGAGTCGATCCAGCTCAACTTTATTGGGGATGCAGCACACCTATATACGAGCATGTAAACAGGGAAACAGGCTGGGGTGGGCTTGCAGACGTGGGGCATGCGGATTGGATAGGAGAACCTCAGCCTTGTGCAAACTACGCCCAGCCCAACATTTGCAGCAGCCATCTTCTCAGGTGGCAAGCTTTCTCAAGCCGGTCGGGCCAAACACAGGAGAGCTTTCTCTATCACATAAAGGCTGTTGGGAGGCTTGCACTTACCTGGAGCTAGACAATCTGTCCTGGCCAGAGGCCCTCCCCTTCCCAGCATTCCCCAACAGATAATGAGGGTCATTCCAATGGGTTAATCTTGCAACAAAGTTTGAGGTACATAGCATCCTAGCCAGGTACTTCTTGAAAGATTTGCATAGAAATCCTTAGGGCATGTCCTCTGTGGATGTTCATAACCTGCTGGAAATGTCTGATGCGATCATCTGAGCCAGACTAATGAGTCAAGTTTGTCTGTGGCCTGGCCACAGAACATGAACCCAGTCTAATATCTGCATTAAACATCAAAAATAGTCTGAAGGTTTGTCCCATAAACTTGGGGGGGCATCAGGGTCTACTGGAATAGCCTGATGTGCAGGTACAGATTCTTGGTCCTGCCTTGCTGAGTGGCAGCTGGGGTCTTAGAAGCTTCTGAGGAGTGATCTAAGGTGCACCATTGGCCTCTTCCTGCTCAGAGTAAAAGGAGTGATTAAAGGAAAAGATTATTAGTCCAGAGGTCTGAAGAGTCTGTGAGCATCAGCCTTCATAACACTGAGACCAGAAGAACAGGATCAAAACTCCACCTCCTAACAAAGACCGGCCTTCCTGGTTTGATGGTAGAGACTGGAGGAACCGCCGACTCCAGGACCCATCAGTCACCCTTCAGGCCTGACACTGAGACCCATAACTCCATTGCTAGCCAAACCACTGACCTGTTTGTGGGATGATTCAGAGTACTGGGAAGGAGCATACCCCTCAAGGCAGTCAGTCAGCCAATCCCACAACAGCAGAAGGGCAACATTTGTTCAAGAAGCAGCCAACCAGGAAAAGGGGGAAAAGATGAAGGAGGAAACACAGGGAGCAAGAGAGGAGACTACACAGTGTGGAGCCTGTAATCAGTGTCATGAAACAAAGTGGATACATTAATGAATGCAAGACAATTGCCTCAGTAAACTTTTACTCCAATTACAATAAAAGCAGAAGAAACAGTGTAAAAGGTGAAGACACAGAGTCAAGGTACAGTTCCTAACTGAAATATAAGGAAGACCTTACTGAGTAACTGTTAGGTTAAGTGCGACTTTATTTCTTCAGTTCTTTTTAAAGCAGCTAATTCCCAACTCCGTCTACTTTCATATTCAGTGAAGACAACCTAGCCTCTTAAATTATACCTAGGAGCTAAGGAAGGTTAGCATTCTAACTAATTCTCACCAACAAAGCCCAAATATGCCTACAAATACTTTCAGATTTTCTGTGATTAGAAAAAAATATTTTTATTGCTATAACAGTAGTACCTTGGACAGCACCTACTGAACCCTCCCTCTCCCCCAGTTGAACAACCAAGTGCATTCGGGTCTATTCCAACCAAATCTCTCTCCTCCTAGTCCAAGGAATCATGATGGGCAGTGTCATGATGGATGGAGAGGAGATTGAAACTGTCAACTGCTTCAGCTCCTTTGGATCCACGATTAACACCCTTGGTACCAGCAGTCAGGAAATAAGGAAATGCATTGCACTGGGAAAATCTGCAGTTAGGTTCCTCTCCAAATTATTGAGGAGTAATGATGTCAGTTTGAGGACTAAGATGGGTCTGATTAAGGCCATAGCCTTTTTGATTACTTGCTGTGCATCTGAGCTGGGCAATGAATAAAGATGATAGAAGAACTGATGCCTTTGATCTATGGTGTTAGAGAAGAGCACTGAACATCCCATGGACCACCAAGAGAACAAACGGGTATGTCTTGGAGATGGTGCAGCTGGAGTGCTCTTAGGAGGCAAGAATGATGACTCTTCGCCTCACATGCTTTGGACATGTTGCTATGTAGAGCTGGGTGATCCTTAGAGAAGGACATGATGCTGGGAAGGGTGGTGGGTGGGTGAAAGAGAGGAAGACCTTCAACCAGGTGGGTTGACACGGTGACTGCCGCAGTGGGCTCTTGTGTGTCAGGAAGTGTGAGAATGACACAGGAGAGGACAGGGTTCAGATCTTTTGTTCATAGGGTCATTGTGCGTCATGGTCGACTCAACAGCACCTAACAACAATAGTCCAAGGAATCGCCCCATTCTTCTTCCTGACTCCTACCCCAGTCTATTTATCTGCATCTTTAGTCTAGCCCTTTCCTCCTTATTGGGGGGGGGGGGGGGAGACAGAGAAGAGTCTACTCTTACTCCTGCCACAGTTTCTCTTAGGCTCGTTGCTTGGTTTAAGAAAATTAGAGAAGTAGGAGACGCAAAGAAACAAATGAAAATATTAATGAGACTATTAAGGACCTCTGGTGGCAAGGAATTGCACTGCCAGTGTAAAGGTATATGGTTCAAATCCAGCTACTCCACAGAAGAAAGATGGACACTGTCTTATCAGATGTTCTGCCTCTGAACACCCTCTAGAGGGCCAACTGTGGGTCAATTCTGAGCCACCAGCACAAAACCACAGAAGTTCTATGCTCACACCCACAGACGCACACAACCTCACTCAGTGCTCCTCCCAGGTGGTCAGGTGTTGGTGTTCCTACTGTACGCTGTCCCGTAGGTCCCCGAGTGGCCCTGTATAGGACATGTTGCAGCCCTCCCCTGCCCCGCCCTGTCCTGTGCCCCCTCGCCAGCTCCATGTGCTCAATCCACTACTGCAGGCATCCTGTCAGCCCTCACTGGGGGGCTTCATCTCCTTCCCTGACTCTCAGCTTCTTCAAACATGATGTTAGAAGCTTCTAGTGTCCTTAATAGGGGACCAAGGCACTGAGAGACCCCAGACCATCCAGCTAATAAATGGAGCAGAATTGGTCCCTGGCAGTCAGGTTCTAGAGTTCATGTTGTTAAATACCAACTAAATATCCCTCATGACTCCCATCATGCCTTGTCTTTAGTATAGATTCAGTATTTCCCCCCTGATTCCTACATAAAGCACCTTATTCTCTCCCTGGTCCTATTCAGCCCGTTAAAAAGAGCTCAGATTTCAGATTCACCTCCCTTTATACTCGAATCTGCTAGCGGGGCTGATACCTGCCTGGGGTTAGGCCTGTCCCCTCTCATCCTTACTGGATGTTTGTTACTTTTCTTTTTATTTGCGCAGGTAGAAAACATAGTTTTGTGGTTTTGTTTCCTTCCTTTGAAATGTACCTATAAATCAGTCAGAAGTTGGTTTTTGGGGTTTTTTTATCTATTCACTCTTTTTTAAAAATTAAATAAAAATTTTTATTTTTTACTGGTTTACTTTCATAGTTCATGTACATTATTTTTCACACCAGATCTTTCCCATTTCCTTTACCTACTCCTCCCTCCACCCATCAAACTGTGCAACACTCTGATTAATCCTCCTACCCATTCTCACCCCTCTGCTTCTGCCCTCCCCCCTTGAATCCTCATACACATTCTAAAATAATGGTCTTATACAATATTTGTCCTTATGAAACCAAATTGTTCACTTAGCATAATGCTCTTCAGTCCCTCCCAAGTTTGGTAATAATTTACAGAATCTTTGCTCCTGCGTTCTGTGTAGTAATGTGTAACAGTACCATAATTTCTCAATCCATCTGATTGTGGTTGGACATTTGGACTGTTCACATGTTCTTATTATGATGGTGGATAACACTGCTATGAACATTGGTGTACAAGTTTCCATTTGTGCCTCAATACTAATTTTTACAAGGTGTATTCCAAGCAGTGGAATACCTGGGTCATATGCAATTTCTATTTTCAGTTTTTTGAGGAAGTGCCAGACAGCCTTACGGAGGGATTGTTCCATTTTACAATCCCACCAGCAATGTATGAGTGTTCCTATCTTACCACATCCTCTCCAACATTTGCTACTTGCTGTCCTATTAAACTTTGCCACTGATATTGGAGTAAGACGGTATCTCATTGTGGTTTTGATTTGCATCTCTTTCATTGCCATTCATTTTGGGCATTTCTTCTTTTGTCTGCTTGCCATCCACATATCTTCCGTGGTGAAAAGTCTTTCCATGTCTTTTGCCCATTTTGTAATTGTGTTATCAGTCTTTTTTTGTGGAGGCCCTGTAAGATTCTGTAAACTTTTGATATGAAACCCTTGTATGAGATGGTATTGCAAAATGTTTTGGGGTTTTTTTTTCCCCAAGTAAGTAGGTTTTCAGTCTGTTGGGAAAGTTTTTTATGCACACAGGGATTTAATCTTTAAAAAGTCTCATTCATCAATTTTATCCTCTCCAAATTGAGCATTTCTGGCTGTGAGACACAATAAAAGGCCTAAATAAATGGAGAAATGTGCCCTGTTCATTGGTAAGAAGACTTAATATTGTGAAAAATGACAATCCTACCAAAAGCAATCCACATGTTCAACGCAATACCAATACAGATATCAAATTCCTTTTTCAAGAAGATCCTTTTGAGTGTCTAGTTTATTTGAAGAAAAAGAGACCTCAAATAAGCAAAGAACTTCTGAGGTGGGGGAATGAAGTGGGAGGCATAGCACTCCTTGGTCTTAAAACCTACTATACAACGGTAGTAACCAAAACAGCATGATACTGGTACGATGACAGATGCATGGACCAATGGAACAGAATTTAGTTCCCAGAAATGAACCCAGCTATCTATTATCAACTGATACTCAACAAGCAAATAAAACCTATCAAATGGAAGATGACCGTCTCTTTAACAAATGGTGCTGGCAAAACTGGACTGCTACCTGCAGAAAGTTGAAACAAGAACCACATCTCACACCATATACAAAAATAAATTCAATGTGGATAAGAGTCCTGGGAGTAAAGCATCAAACCATAAAGTTCATCAGAGATAAACTGGATAAAGTCTAGATGGCCTCGTCTCTGGTATACAGAAGTATTTTTAAAGCCTGAACCTCAAACTCCATTTGAGTTGTTGTTCTTCTGTTGGAACAGCGGTTCTCAACTTGAAGTGATTGAGTCCTTTCCCTTCAGAAGACAGTTAGCCATGTCTCAAGGTACATGATGCAGATGGGAGTGCTCGAATCTAATGGGTAAGGGCTCAAGATGTTGCTGTGTACTCTGTAATGCACAGGACCGTCTCCTACAACCGCAGTCCAGGTGGTACTGTTAAGATTGAGAAGGTCTCGAGGCTTTCTTTAATCAGGTTACAGAGAGTTGGAGCATTCCTGTAGGGGACATGACTGGATACTGAGGAGGGATGGGGCTGTGGGAGGGTGGCGGTTTCAGAATGGCTGCATGGAGCAGGATCTTTGAAGTTCACTCTGGCTTAGCCTTGGGCACGCTTAGATAGAAAGGGTGCATCCTTAGTGGGACATTTCAGCCCTGGTTCCCTCTACCACCTCTTTATAGTGTCTTTATGAGAAATCATTGATTCCTATAGGGACCCTAAGCAACACATCCCTCATCTTCTACATACACACTCTTTGCGTGACAGAGGGTTGATGGCTTTGAGTTGCTGTGTCCTGTGAACTGCCAGAAAAACAAAGCACTACATCCTGGAGAAAGTGTAAGCAGGTGCTCCTTAGAGTCATGGATGGCGACACGACCCAGAGGGTAAAAAACGAGAGAGGAATATCTTCAACAAGGATCAGTGCACTGGCTGTAGCGATGGGCTTCGATAATGGGCCTGAATAGGTTAGAGGGGGTGAGGATGGCACGGCACAGGGAAGGCTCAGAGCCTTTGTTCATAGGGTCACTGTGAGTCCAGTCGTAGTCGACTCAGTGGCACCAAACAACAATAAATAAGGTCTTATTGATTTTTTGTGCGTTTACATCAAGTTTCCTACTTAGCTATGAAAAAGCCAGCCAGCCATGTCCTTTGAGGAGTGAGAATATAGTCTCACATGTGTGAATTTTAGTCCCCATTGTGGCCAAGAAATAGCACTCCTGAATACATTCTGTTCCCATCATCCGTGGAAAGACGGGACTTAGAAAATGGAGAAATTCAGCCAGGCCGATCCGGGGTGCCCAAACAAGCTAATCTGCTTCCCCTTCCTTCTTTATCATTTTCGGTCCACTTGGTGAACATTTTGGGCACTGGCTTTCCTAAATAAAGTTCCAGTCCCTTTAGTAAGCAGTGTGTAACCCACAGTTTCTGGGGAGTTTGCCACAATTACCACTTCAGTGTAATTATATTCTCTGGGAGGAGAAATGAGGAGCAACAGTGCTCTACTTTTTCCTAGATTCATCTTCCCTAGTCAAGTCTTTTCACCAAGAGACTAGTAAATTCTGGGAAAGGGGATGTCCTGCGTATATTTCAGCTCGTCAGTGCTGGGAGAAGACATTGAGCATAGTGAGATGAGCGTGATCTGTGTGTTTTGCTTTAGTGTTCTCTTTTGAAGCATGGCCTTTGGAGCAGTCCTGGCACATTCTCCCACACAGGTTGCTTGGCCCTGGGTATGTTATTTAATTCACCCAGCCTGTTTTTTTCTTCTTTCTTAAGTGAGGAGTTGTTTTTGTTGTGAACTGTCAAGTCAGAAGTGACCCAGAGCTGACCCTTTGACAGGTTTTCAGAGGCAGTAACCAGGAAGCAGGAGTGGCATGAACTACCTAAACTACGTGCCTCTGGAAACTCTATGAACTTTGAGAAACAGCGACGATGACAGTTCTAGAAAGTCTTCAGGTCTTTTGTTCATAGGGTCGCTATGAGTAGTGCTCGACTCGTTGGCAATCAACAACAACAATCACAGGGGAGGAGATTGTCCATCCTTCTCCTGCAGAGCAGCTGGTGGCCTTGAACAACGTGCTTAGGGATTGCATGGTAACCTCAGAATTAAGGCAGGTGATTAGTCTTCAATCCATAGGAGGTGCCATTGCTTTTCCATGCTTAACAGAACCCCCTTCATTACTCACATGCTAGGTAATAGATTAACTCCCCTTTACAGTAGAGGTCAGCTGACTAAGGCCTGTGGGGCAAGTCCCAGCAGTCTCCTGTGTTTATGTGGCCCCTAAACTTGGAAGCAAGACTGGCATCTAATTTCCTAAACAAAATGCCTCTGGAAACTCTCGGTTGTTTGAGACATGTCGGTAATTATAGAAAGGCTTCAGACCTTTTGTTCATAGGGTTACTATGAGTTATGCTCAACTCGACAGTAATCAACAACAACAAAGCAAGCTGAGAACAAGTATACATCTTTAAATAATTGAAAATAATTAAAACAAGACTATTACTGTGTAGCAAGTAAAAAGCATATGAAATGCAGATTGGAGCACAGCTCGGTCCATGCCTACATATTGTTTGTGATAGCTTTCATTGCGATGAGCTGTCTAGTTATGAAAATACCCGATTTCACGGAGTTTAAAATAGTCACTGTCTGGACTTGACTAAACAAGATTATGTCACTTGCCCTAGAAACTAATATGCAGGGAAGGTTATTGGAGAAAGAGCTCCGTCCCTATGAAGCACCTTTGTCCTCATTGCTTTGGATGTGTCTTGCACTGTAATTATTCCAGTGTTTTGCTGTTGTTTGTAGCCTTTGTGTGACTTCCAGCACTACCTTGGACACAACTGGGTTCTGACTTGTAGATTTTCATTGATTAAGTTTCTTAAGTAGACCGGAGTCCATTTTTCATAAGTCTTAGTGCAGAAACTGCTAAAACCTGTTCGCCACAAGTCACCCTACTAATACTTGAAATATCAGTTGGTGTAACTTGAAGTGTCACAGCTCCATGTGAGCCACCACTGTATAAAAGCTGACCGCAGGGGGGTCTGCATAGACCAGTCTTAATGTCTTGTAAGGGAAACTTTGCTTCGTTGCCGTTGGGCACGTTTTGAGGAGGAACCAGGTCTTGGAGAGGGACACCACATTGGAGTGTCAAAGAGAGACAAGCTGTCAGTGCAGTGTATTGGCATGACCACCGCAGTGGACTTGAGCATGACAGAAATTGTGGGGTTGGTACCGGATAGGGCCAAGTTCACATCTGTGTTTCACAGAGTTGCTGTGAGTGGGGATTAACCTGGTGACACTTTACAACAACAAAGCCTTGCCCATCACCCTTGTCCCTACCCTACTGTAGTTCCGTTTCAACTCTCTTTGTGAAGTTATCTGAGGCCTCAGATGAACTCCACAGAGTTTCGTTCTTATGCAGCCTCACCAATGTATTTTAGGTCGTACTGTGCGTTATATGATCTCAGATTTGTGGCACATCTATCCAGCACATTTTCAAAACTGGAATAATAACACTGGAACATTGTACTTACTACTGTGGTGGTTAAGATCATGATGGTGACTGTGGAAGAAGAAGGCTCATTGTGACGCCCACTGCAGAGTGACAGCAGGGACGGCTAGCCCCCAGCAGTTTTGGTTCCAAGCAGGGTGAATAAAGGTGGAGCTCTGAAGTGAGGGACGGCTCAGGGAGAAGTCATTCCTTGCAAGATCTTGCTTTTAGGATGGGATTTCATCATGCTCTTTACCTGAAGCATCGCCTTGGGAGACGCCTAATTAGCATAGCTATCACCAGCAGCGGTGCATATGCATGAGGAAACGCATATGTATTTTGACTAGCAAATTGTCTCACTAACAAAAGAGGGTTAGATGTACTTTCTTGGTACTAAGAAAATGTTCACGTTAAAATAAATACTTACTAGAGCGTGCTCTCCACTCCAGCCCTGTTGTTTCTAATTGAGCTGAAGGAACACCTGTGCTGCTCCCCACCACCATCCTATTGGAGACCTTTGCGGGCACCCTGGCATGTGTCAGCATATTAGACAACTGGGTACCTGGCTGCTGGGGAGGGTACCATTTGTTCTTAGTGCTTTGCCAAGCATCCAGGGGTAGTGAGTGCCAGCACCCTACCTCCTATTATTGTTAGGCGACAGAATGCAATGCAGTTGGTTTTTTATTTAATGTGCTGCATAAATTAAAAGCTAGATCCTTAAACTAAAGTCAAGTGGCACGCTCAGACCTGAGAGAAGTACTAAGTTTCTCAGAGGAAAACTGGTGATTCTGTGTATTCGCAAATATTTGAAGTTGCAATCCCTTGGCTGAGTATTTCTGAAAAGAGCAAGAAGGAGAGTTGGCAAGAAGAATTGCTTCTTGAAGATTTTGATGTTCTGCTTTAGGAATGGCGATGGCACCCAGCGATGGGCCTCTGCTCCCTGGGTCCCCGGTAGACAGTTCAGTGGTTTCCTCATCCTGCCTCCTGCCTTCTCTTTGATGCAGTTTTGCGAATATTTAAGCCTGGCAGGTTGGGGGGTGAGGATGAAAGCTGGCTTCCTCAATCCTCTGGGAGCACTTGAATCTTTTCTGCTCTTCCCTTTGTGACTTTTTCCTCATCTGACAGAAAATGTGGGATTAAGGTTATCTCTCTGACGCCAGCACTGTTTACTCCTTTGACTAGGTCATCCTGTGACAGTGGATTCTGCAGTACTTTCTTTCTTAACATTGTTAATAAATATTTTTTGTCACAAACACACCTACTCACACAGAACTGGATTTTTTATTTTATCTTGCAGTGACTCTATCAATAAAGAGAAATGACTATATAGAAACATGCTGAATTCAAATGCGCAAATACTGGTAAAAAAAAAGATTTTATTTCTACCTACTTTCACTTCCTTATGTAGAATTCAGATGATTTTAAATAAATAGGGTCTTTTGCTTCAAAAGACAATGTGGTATACTTTGTATGAATGCACTTTTCTTAAATTAAGATTTTTAATTAAAATGGTGATTGCAGTATGAAAATTCTCAAGCATAATTAAAATGGCCATTGAATTATGAAAATTCCCATAATTTTTAAAAACATACAGTGAACTTGTGTATACTTACCAGCTAGAACTCACCAAAGTTTTTGTGGGGTTCTTTGATGGGTTTTTTTTTACCATAAATTTTCATAGTATGTATTTTTATTTATTAGTCCATTCATCAGATCATCAATTTTTTAAAAAATATGGCTTAACTCTAACTGCTTATATCCATATACTTCTTCCTGAACACACGCTCAGATGTGGGACAGACTTGCCATTGTACACGCTCAATAATTCCTTGCAGATTTTGTTTATGGTGTTTTTTATCCCCTTTGAGCTAAAACTGATGTATAATGACTGACACAGATCTTAAATAGCCATTTGCCAAATTTTGCAAAATACATACTATCTACCACATAAACCAAACCCCTACCAAGATACAGAGTATTGTCCATGAACTTCTCTCTGCCTCCTTCTTAGTCTGAGTCTAAATCTTTAAAATTCTTGAAGGCCAAGATAAAACATGAGCTAAATTAATAGATTAAGCCGAGAGATAATTCCCCACAGCCTGCATTTATAAATGACCTTGTCTTGGGTTTCTCTTTTGAATATTTGAGTGACTTTAGGCGGAGCCAGCACAGCTGTGATGTGGATTCAGATCTTTGTGGCTAAGTTATGCAGGTGGGTTATTACCTTTGTTCTCCTGGCCATCAAATGATGGATGTGTTTAGTTATGTTGTTTTCTTGCATTTTCCTTGCATTTTCTTGCATTTTAAATGTTATTTTCTTGCAAGATTCGTGTCTGTTGTGAGTGCTATCAAGTCACTTCCAGCTTACTGCAACCCCAAGTGACAGAGGTGAACTGCTGCACTGGGCCTTCTAGGCTGTTACTTTGTGAAGGAACGTCATTGGATTCCAGGGGTAGAAATCTAGAGTGGATTCCTCCAGCCAGCCTTTCTGTCAGCAGTTCTCACTGGGCCCCTTCTCTGTGGACCTTTTAATGCAGCTGATCCTTAAGGCTGAAGAGGAGGGATGGAGAGTAAGGAGAATAAATATCTGTAATTAGAATTACTCTGCCAGTGGGATCATGGACCCCATGACTGCACTGGGACATGAAGGATACCCTCTCCCTTCGAATCAGTCGTGACTCCCATCCAACAACCACCACCATGTCTAACATTGGGTCCCTGGGTAGCACAAGTGGTTTGCAATTAACTGCTAACCCAAGGACTGGCGATTTGAACCCACCCAGCAGTGCCAGGAGGAAAGCCTGGCGGTTGGCTTCCACAGAGATTCCAGCCCAACCCCTGTGGCACAGAGACACACGGCACGTGTCACAGTCAGTCCGATGCAGCACGCTGTCTCCCAAGCGTCACCATCGTTGAGTCAAGCCCACGCTAGTCTAACAATAGAGAGCTTTCGTGGATGTTTAATGCAAATCAAGACACGCTGTGCTCTCAGCCGTGCACCTTACAAGGTTCGTGGTTGTATCAGAAAACACTGACTTCTCTTTTATTATTTGTGATGACTTATAAGTGGATTTTTCAGTTTTAAGCGGAACAAGAGAGAGAGACCCCCAATGAGGTGGGCTGACACAGTGATGACAACAAGAGCTTGAGTGTGATGGAGACTGTGGGAGGTGCAGGGTAGGCGAGCTTCTGATCTGTTAGTGAGCTGTGGACAGTGTGATGGTATTTAACAATAAGCCCCAAGTGTTCAAGTGTTCAACTTCCAAATACATATCATAAATCCACGGAAGTCATATGATTGCTGCTTTCAGTTCAGTCTAGGTCATGTCAGTAGGTCTCAAAATCATTATTGCCAGCTGCAACAGACCCACCAGCATGTTTTTGGAGACTGTGATTCACATGGTAAGAGATTCCTCATCGTTTTCCCAGGGAGGAGCTGGAGGATTTGAACTTCAGAGAGGTGCAAGTCCCTGTGGACTATGCTGCCCAGAGTTCCCGTGTGAATAGGAGAGTCAACAAGTGCTGGGGAGGGTGTGGAGAGATCTGAGCGAGCTCTCACATCCTGCTGAGGAGAATATTCAGGGGTGCAGCCACTGTGGAAAGCAGTTTGGCATCTGTTGTCAAGGGGCCTCTCCAAAGTCCTGAAGAGCAGTGATGTCAGAATAAAGACATCATTGTCTTTAAGTGTGTACCTGATTCAAGCCGCGGCTTTTTTAATTATCAGCTATGCATCTGAGAGCTGGAAAATGAATACTCAACACCTTTGACCTGTGGTATTGGAGAAGAGTACTGAGTAGCCCATGGTCTACTAAAAGAACAAACAGAGAGATGTGGGAGAAAGTGAAAGCAGAGGGTCCCTTGGAGGCCAAGATGGAAAAACCTCGTCTCACATCCTTTGGGCATGTAATTAGTAGAGACTCTTCCTTGGGGAGGGACAACAAGCTTGGAAAGGTGGCCCGTCAGTGAAAGAGAGGAAGACCCTAACATGACGAATTGATGCTATGTCTGTGACAATTGGCTCAAGTGTGTATGAGATCATACAGATGGTGGTGAACAGGACAAGTTCAGATCTGTTGTTCATAGACTCTCCGAGTTATCATACTTGACTCGATGGTACTTAACAACAACAACATAGATAGGGAGTCAGTGAAGGCTTGTCCACAGAAGATAGTTATGAAAATACAGACTAGAGTTCATACTTTAATTGCTGGGTTTTGTAACATTTCTCCTTTGAGTTTCCTCAGAGAGCGTGGCATGAGAATTATTCAAATTATCTCCACATTGACTGTTCATAAGCGTAACTGGATTTAGGGATTAGAGTTGTTCCAGAGATTGGAAAAGTCCTCTCAAACTTCTTTCAAGCATTCATGCTAAAACTCTAAAATCATTATGGTGTGGTTAACACAGAGCTCTGGTGGCCTAGTGGTAAGAAGCTGTAGTGGGATCCCAATCCCAAAGGCAGGAGGTTCGAGGCCACCAGCTACTCTGTAGGAGAAGGATGGGAATCTCCTCCCGTGTGATTAACTGCCCCTGAAAAGCCGCTGGAGGGTCAGCTGTGGGTCTACAGTACACAACACCATCACCACACCAATAGGGAGAGGAGTAAAAATGTGTTGTCAGATAGATGATGGACAGTCAGGTGGGTAAAGGGAAACACATGAAGGAGTGAGTGGGTGATCAGGTATTATGGGTACTGTAATTACAGTGAATGAATGATGGGTGAGAAGAAACAATATCCTTTATAAACCTTCACTCAGATCACAGGGGGTGGGGGCAAAAGGGGGCAGAAAATCAGGCATTTTACCATATCTAGTTCAGGGGAAGCCCTTACCTTCTGACTCTGAGTAGCTGTCAGAGAAACAGGCAGTGATAACAAGCGGACAGAAATCAGACTTGACGTCATGGCACTGGGGGAAAGTTTGAGGCAGAAAAAATGCAATTAGAAGAAAATAAAAGCTTCAGTCTTCTAACTTTGTCTACAAATTTGTTTTATTTGAAGTCTGGAAACAAGACAATTCATTAACCAGTCCTTAAGACCCTAAGGGTTTGGGGTTTTTTCAGGAGAGGTGTCTTTTTTTTTTAAATGACGACTTTTCGACTTTTCTGTTTCTTTTGGGTGGGGTTTGTTTGTGTGGTTGTTTTTTGTTTGTTTGTTTGTTTTTTGCTTTGCGTCATTTTGTGTTGGAAATATATTCTCCAAAACATGCACCACTTCTGAAAATTTCTTCAGTTAGAAGTCAGTAGCCTTGAAGCCATTGTTCAGGTTGTATCACTCTTGTTATTGTTCTTTGCAGTGGAGTTGGAGCTGACCCTCACGGGTTTCAGAGGCACTTCACCGCACAGGAGAAGGCCCATCTTCCTCCCTCTGAGCAGCGTTGTGAGTTCGAACCTCGTGGCTTTAGGATTGCAGCACTGCTTCTTACCACTGGCCACCAGAGCTCCCAGTTCAAAAACATTCCACCACAAGACAAATTCAGTGGCCTCCCAAAACAGCCTCTTCTCTTCCCTCACCCACCCCCAGCCCTGGACGGCATCAGTTGTCTTTGGATTATTTGTTTGTTGTATATCAGCGGCTCTGTGGCGGAAGGATGGGCCATCTCCTCCCGTGTAATCAACTGCCTCTGAAAACCCGCTGGAGAGTCAGCTATGGGTCAGTTCCGACTCTGTGGTACACAACAACAACAACATATAAGTGAGATCATACAGTATTTGTTCTTTTGTGACAGATTTCTTTCTCTCACCATAATGTGTTTCAGGCCCATCCATGTTGTAGCAGGAAGCAGGCCTTCTTTTCTCCCACAGCTCATTAGTATTTCAGCGGGGTTTTGCAACTCATTTTGTTTGCCTACTGTTGTGTTGACAGGCATTTCGGGGTATCTATTATAAAAATGTTTGCAATGAGTATTCAGGTTTCCATTTCTCTTCCTGCCCCCAGTTATGAGTGTCCACAAGAGAGTAGAATTGTTGGCCCGTGTGGGTTGCTGGCGTCAGCTCTTTGAGAACCTGCTAAGCGGTTTTGCACCGCGTCTGTAGCACTCATTACCTGTTTGACTGCACAGTGACTCTCTCTGGCAACTTCCTTCTCAGAAAATTCCTCACACCTTGATAAAAGTGAGTTTATGCTTTAGGCAGCATTGAGAACGGCTCTGAAAATCCTCTATTAATCCCCTCAGATCTCAAGGATTTGCACTAACCCAAATCACTGAATTGAATGTTGAATGTTGACTTAACTGCATATCAACTTCAGATTGAGAAGGTTTTTAAAAATTATTTTTAAAAGAAATTATTTTTTAAAAGAAAGCTTACTGGCAAACTTCTAAATCTCAAAGTAGGAACACTGAAATGAATTAAATAGATAGTGTATGTGTTTTCTTGGTTATTTTATTTTGAAGGAATAAGGAATTAAGTTCTGTGTTACATTTTTAAATGCATTCCTTAGTAGATAGTGTTAATACCATGGCATAGGAAAATGTAATTATTATGTTTTGCCACAGTTTTAATGCTGGAAATTAAAATTCTTTCACTTTAGTCAAGGATTTTGCTAATGTAATAACTTTTTAAAGATATCATCCTAAATTATAGTAATAAAAGGAACTATTATCACAAAAAAATTCTCAAAGTACTATTTTAGGTAACACAGGTTAAAAAGCTACAGTTATAAGCCACAAGATACACACCTTAGATTAGAGCTTTGTGTGATCGTTGTTGACTCCCAGTCAGGTTTTCAGAGTCAGTCGCATGGGAGATTGTTAATCCTTCTCTCACACAGCAGCTGGTAGACTCAAATCACGTGTCTTTGGGATTGCAGTGCAGCTTCTTACCACCCAGCCGTGTTGTTGTTGTTGTTGTTGTTGTGTACCATGGAGTCGAAACCAACCCACAGCTAAACCTCTGGCAAGCGTTCAGAGGCCGACAGTTAGTTAAAAACACAGGAGATTGCCTGTCCTTCTCCTGTGGCTGGTGGCCTCGAACCATGGTCTTTTGGTATTGCAGCTCAGATTTTTACCTTTAGGCCACCAGAGCTCCCTATGTTAATTTTATTACCTGAAGAAGGTGCCATTTTGCTGCATCTTATACTGTTGATACCAGAGGGGAACATTAACAGGTATTTCGGAGTAATGTTCCACAGATTATTGGCAGTCCAGAAACCACACTTTATTTCCTCCTTTCCAGTTGGAAACAATTATTTACATTTGTTGTTGTTGTTGTTGATTGCCTTCGAGTTGAGCATGACTCATAGCGACCCTATGAACAAAACACCTGAAGCCCCTCTACAACTATCGGCATTTATCAAAGTTCATAGAGTTCTGGAGGCATGTTATTTAGGAAGTGGATGCCATGCCTCCTTCCAAACCCTTTTCCTGTTTTCTACTTTAATCCAGCTTTTCTTTCATTTTTGTTATTCCAGTCTTCCAACTTTCAACAAACACACCAGAATTTTCCTTTAATTCCTTCACTTACTCTTATTTCCATTTCCTAATAAGTGTTTTTATTTAAGCCCCTTATTTAGAATCAACAAGACCTCAGGGAGGGCCTTATGTATTTAAAGTTGGTTGTTATTATATTTTGAAGGAACATTCTTCTAAGTGGTACAGCACTCGTCAGTCAATATGCTGTTCTGAGGTAATCTGGCATTGCTGTGATGCTGAACCTTGTGCCATTGGGGTGTCAAATCCATAACGGTTGCTCATGGCAGACAGTGTTTGGTAGAACACCCTTAAATTGAGACAGTTTTAGAAGGTTCCAGTTATGCATGATAATTGAATTTGTGTTTATAAACTTGTGTTGAGGAGTAGAAGAAAATATCTTAAAAAACCTTCCAAAATGTTCCCATTTTGTTACTGTTGTTAGGTGCCATCAAGTTGACTACACCTCAGGGCGACTGTATGAACCCTGTTCTGGCCTATTCCATCCTGAGTCTCTGACTATTAGAACCCATTGCTGAAGTCACTGTGTCAACACACCTGGTTGAAGGTCTTCCTTCCGTTCGCCATCCCTCCACCTTTCTAAGCATAATGTCCCTCCAATCAACAGCCGGTTGTAGCAACACATCCGAGGTCTGTGAGATGAAGCTTTATCATCTTGACCTCCAAAGAGTGATCTGGAGGCGTCTTCTTTAAGATACATCTGTTCGTTCTTTTGACACTCTTCTCCAATACCTTAATTCAAAAGCCTTAATTCTTCATCTGTCATCATTATTTTATTGTCCAAGTCTCAGATGCATAGGAAGTGACTGAAAAACTGGAAAGACTGTTGCCTGCATAAGGACTACCTTAGACCTCAAACTGACATCATTACTTCTCCGTAATTTGTAGACGTCTCTGAGTGGAGATGTTTCCAATGCAACACATGGTCTCTTGGTCTCCTGTATGCTGGAACCAAGTATATTGATTGTAGATCCAAGTGAAATCAAAGTTGCTGACAGTTTCGGTCTTTTCTCCATCTATCATGATGTTGCCTATTGGTTCAGTGATGAGGGGTTTTTTTTCTCTTAAAATTGAAATGCAACCCATATTGAAAGCTGCTGTATTTGACCTCTTGCCGCAAGGCCTTCAAGTCTTCCTCGCTTTCAGCAAGCAAGGCTGTGTCATCTGTATAAGGACAGTAATCGATGAGTCTTCCTCTGATCTTGATATCTCGTTCTTTCTAGAGTCCAACTTCTCAAATCATTTGCTCAGCATACAGATTAAATAGTTGATTAAAGATTCCTTAATATTCATGGGAAGCTAGCCTATATGATCATGTCTTAGTTAAGTCTTGTGAGACATGTGGGAGGTAGCCCTGGGTTGCTGTTGCTGTGTTCATGTCCTCTGCTTTTCTCCTAGACTTTTCTGTTGGGGTTTTCTGTTGGAGTTCTGCCCATTAATGTCCCCTTGACTTCACCTTCTAGCAAGCTCATGTTTGACAGAGTAAAACTGTCCTGTAGAGGTTGAAATAGTTATTTGTTTTTCCTAAGTAGGTCACTCATCCTTTCTCCCACGATATCTCTGGATAGATTTCAACTTCCAACCTTTTGATCAAGAGCTAAGCACAACTAACCATTTGCATACTTAAAACTGCTTTGGAGAACTGTTCCTTCCCTGATCTTACCCAGGGAGTTCTTCTCTACATGCTCCTTCTCTTCAGATCCATAAGGACACTCACACGTTCAAGAAGAAAAAGGTGAACAACCCAGTCACAAAATGGGCACAGGAAATGAATAGACACTTCCAAAGAAGACATTCAGATGGTAGACAAGCACATGAAGAAATGTTCAAAATCCCTAGTTAGCAGAGAGGTGCGTATCAGAACAAATATGAGATATCATCTGACCTCAACAACAATAGCAAAGTTTAACAGGCAGCAAACAACAAATGCTGGAGAGATTGTGAAGAGATAGAAACTCTTATTCACTGCTGATGGGAATGTAAAATGATACAGCCAATGGAAGACTGGTGCTTTCTCCAAAGCTTGAAAAGATAAATACTATTTGACCCAGCAAATCCACTACTGGAAATATACCTTAAAGAAATCAGAGCCATGACTCAAACCAATGTATTCACACCTATGCTTATTGCTGCATTTGTCACAATAGCAAAGAGATAGAAGCAGCCCAGATGCCCATCAACAAACAAAAGGATGGAAAAGCAGTAGTACATTCACACAATGGAGTATTCCACAGTAGTGAGAAACAGTGAACTCGTGTAACCTTATACAACATGAGTGAGCCTGGAAGACATGCCAAATGAAATATCTCAGTCACAAAAGGACAAATACTGCATAACACAGTTGTTATATAATAGGACTGACAAGGGGGGGTGTGGGGAGAACAGGAAGAGTTGATAGACAATGAACATTAATTTGGAACAGGTGAGGGGAATGATCATAGGAATGTATGAGTAGGCGTTATATGTATGACAACAGGCTGGAACAAGGGGTGCACTGCAAAGTGGACAGGGGAAATGGGAAGTGGGAGGGAGGCAAGAAAATGTGCAACGATCAAGGAATTAAAAACCCAAATCCAGACTTGACTGCACAGATCCGTGCTTGAGATCTTGCTGCGTCTACGTGGTTGGAGGATACTGTTGAGTACAGTTCTGAGAAGGTGGAGGATAAGGTGGGAGCCCTCGTTATGACCTCCAGGGAGAGCGTGCCTGGAAACGAGGGCACGGAGAAAACCTGGACTTTGCAAGTGGGTCCGACAGTAGATGGTCCTTCTTTAAGCTGGTTTGAATTGAATTCTCTCCCACTTGTAGATAAAAGTGTAAATGGACCTTCGTGGCTAATCATATTGGTTGATTATGCTATTTGAGTGTTTCTTTAAAATCTAAAGAGTAGAAATGTGTAACAATACTCATTTCTATAGAATAGTCTGTTCTGGGAGCCTGGGCCCATGTGACTTAGCTTTCCACGGTGCTCACTTAACAGCTGTGGGATGGCTTAATGCTCGAGCGAATCTTACGATAATCTGTGAAAGTCCCATCAGAGTTGATCACTGGTCCCTGCAGTGTCCCTTCTGCATTATACCTTTGGATTGTCAAAATCTCAGAGTTCTTGAGTGGGTTTTGGAGTGGAAGCGTCATTATTTTTAACTTTCAAGAAGCCTTTTGTGGTTGGTTTGTGCAGCAGTTACCCATCTGACACTGCCTCCCATGCTCATATGTGTTCCTCACTCAGCTCCTGTCTGAATGTTGCACCTGGATTGTCAAATGCCAGGTCAGACTAGATTTGTGCCCCAGAAGTCACGTGCAGCCCTCATGAAAGAACTCTGCCTGACATTTTCAAGTGCAGCTCACTTGAACTCATAAAAGTCACGTATAAACTGAGAATGGATTTATGCCTAAGCCTTTTCGGTTGATTTTGGTATTTATTTGGAGCTGACATTTGGAGAAAAAACTCAATTGCCCTTAGAATCAGCCCCCTGCTCACTTCGACGGAGAGGCACAGGGTTTCTGGTGAGTTTTAAGCTGTCTTGTGTGCTGGGTTCTGGCTTGGAATGGAAGTTGGCAATAGTGTGAGTTTGCTCATTTTACCTGTGTGGCCTTCAGGGCCGACTTGGATTCTGAAGCATATGAGTTGCCTAAGGTGCTTATGATGATGGGAATTGGTGTCACAGGCCCGAGTCTTCAACGGTGCTGTGCTGGCCACCAGCCTTTGAGGCAGTGTTGGGTGATAGAGCCGAATCCCTGCACGAATTCTGAGCGTCCACGCAGGCTCCGGCCTCTGGTGAGCCAATGAAGCAGCTGATGCTTCTTCACACACAATTGTACAAGACAGATGGAAAGGCAATCTGTGTCTCTGTGTCTTGGAGCTCGAGCCGGCACCTGTCCTTCTGCCTCCCCAGCCAGTCTATTCAGGAGCATAACCTCTACCAAGCCAGAGGGATTACACACTAAATGTAGACATGGTGCCTTAAGCCAGTGCAGCCCCTACACAGGACATTTAAAACAAAGCAAAGAACTAAACCACAAGTCAGTGGCCATTGAGTCTCCTGACTCCAGACCATCTGCTCACGTGTTGCAAACTGAAACAGCATTTTCTGAGCATTTAGCGCCAATAGCTTGGCCTCTCTTCTGAGGTGGTCTTTGTGGGTTAGAACCACCAACCTTTCGGGCACTGTTAGAGTAGTTCCTCAGTTGTGCCACCTTTCAGTCAGCACAGTTCTGGAGCTGGACATTTAGTGTCCATTGAAATCCAATGGAAAGTACAATGAGATTATTGCATTCAGAGAAAATGCTTCGAGCTAGAATGGCTCAATAAAATCACATCCACGTCCTCATTGTAGAGACGATAAATCTCAGTTACAAAAGATAAAACTCCCTGGTGAAGCACACACTCAGTGGCAGAGGTACTAAGCTCGCCCCGTTCAGTCACAGACTCATATTTCTACAAAGTGACCGATGAAGAAGTTCAAGGCTTGAATTATAGTGGGTAGGATTTCCAGAGATTTTCAACTTTACCAACAATGTAAAATTATCACATCTTAGAATAAAGACTCTTTGACCTCTTCCTGGATTTATTCGACTTGCCTTTTTATATTCCTGGAAGGAGGACCTTTGATATATTTTCTCCTTGTAGAAATACCCATAAGTTGGTCTGGCATTAGTCTGCCATATGAGTGACTGAAATATAGTTAAAATAAATTCCCTTGACCAAAAAAAAATTGGAAAAAAGGTTTTATCTTCTTATATTGGATCAGTTTCAAGAATGTTTCAGTTTAGTTATTAGTTTTCCCTGCAGTATGAGATATTCAGTTAAACCTTGCCTCCAATTGGCCATAAATTTGGGGGGAAATGAAAGAAGCTCCATTTAGCAAGCAATTTCTGTCAAGGAATCTAATAATAGGATGCACTGAGAATCATTTTTACCTATGCTTACGAATGAAAAGGTCTAGTCATTTGGTTTGAGAGTGTAGGGGGCATATGGTTGGGGGGTTTTGTTTACTGCCCCAGATTCAACGTAGCATATCCAAATGGTCTGGAACATGGGAATAGATGGAATCTCTTATATGCAAAAAAAGTGTAGTGCATTGTTTTCAACACTGATTTGATGGATTTTTACTAGTCCGTAAATATTACGTATCTAGCTGGCATGCTGAAAATGGCTACATGGACATTGCTGCTGTTTTTCCTAGTGTCCAGCCAAGGCCTCTTCCTGTCTCTTCCTTTACCACTGGCATTGAGTTGGGGTTTCCTGATTCTGATGGAAGAGCCGTCCTGTCATACACATCCTGAGTGCTTCAGTGAGGACAAGAGGAAGCCTTTGATTCTGTAGGAAATATTAAACCACTCAGGGTGGAGGGCCATTTTGGAGGCTCATGTGTGAAGCAGTTGGATTCTGGGAGGTGGGTTCTCTTGTTTTGGTTGAGGGTTGGATGTAGACTATTTGGTTGTTTTTTTTATTTTGTTCACAAACGTGTGTGAGCTGGTTGGATTTGCTGGATTTAGTTAACAATGAGCTGTGGGTTGGAATCTTCTTGTTTAGAGTTGATCAGGACCGAGTGGGCCACCTTTTATATTTAAAAGTCAGGTGGGCCCTGGAGCCTGTTGTTAATTGTGTTTGTGAAGAACACTCTTCTAGGTAGGACAGCACTGCTCAGTCAGTGTTCTGTCCTTCGGTAACTTGACACTGCAGTGATACAGACTGCTGTGCCACTGGGGTGTCAAATGCCACAATGGTTTCCCATGGTGGGACAGTGTTTGGTGAAGCTCCAAAGTGAAGACAGGTTTGGAAGCAGGACTAGCATCCACTTCCTAAACAGTGTGCTTCTGGAAACTCTTAAGAACTTACAGAAACGATGATAGTTATAGAGCAGTGTTCAGGTTTTTTGCTCATAGAGTTGTTCTGAGTCATGCTAGACTTGACAGCACTTAACAACAACTACAACATTATTCTCTGTTAAATAAATCTGCTGAAATCTGAATCCTACTTGTTAACAAAAGAGGAACAGTCAGTCATAAATAGGACTCTCCTCTTCTAAGCAAAGCACATGCAGAAACTGCTCTTGCTCGTGCCTTTCCTGTAACTGTAAGTACGTTCTTAGCCTCTGTGGGCCACATGGAGGCAGGAATAACCAACCCAGTCAGATTCAGCTGGGACTTAGTGACCTGTTATTTTTAACTGTGGTTTTATCAGCTCAAACTTCCAGGGACCCTCAATGTACAACAGGAGGAAATGTTCTTACACGCGTCCATGGACGTGGCTAGTGTGCCAATCTGTCTCACCATGAATCTCCCACACCTGTGTGGACGTTACCAAAAACAATGTCCTTCAGCAGCGATTGCTCTTCCCTGATAACATGTCCAGAGTGAGTGAATTGGACAGGACTCTTTTGTGATGCAGGGAGTTCCATTGTCTGATTTTCTAACGCAGGTGACCAGGCCTTTCTTGCTGGTCTTAGTCTGGAGGTTCTGCAGACCATGTGTCAGCCAAAGCTGGTCATGCTGGTATTTGAAATGCCAGTGGTGTGGCTTCCAACATCACAGCAGCTTAAAGGCTACTGCAGTAAGAGTGTAGCAGGTGGTCGATTTATCCAGAAAGGCCTGATTATTGCCACTGACTTGAGTTCCAGGAAGGAAGTCAGCCAGTGGAAACCCTGTGGACCCCCACAGAACACTGTCTAATTCACTTACACTGGACATGCTCTCCGGAAGGAGCTATTGGCAGGGAAGGACATCATGTTTGGTGAAGTAGATGACAACACCGGTGTCAGGCAGAAGTGAGAGCAAGATATAATTGAGGAAAATATTTGGCATGGAATCGCAATCAATTATGCCCTACCTCTCTGCAGCCCCCTCCCCCGTGTCTCCACACTTGAGATGGCATCGAAGCTGCAGCGCAGAGCTTTCGCAGTCCCGTGATCCAGCTTTTGCTCTGCATTGTGTGGGTATTATTTGCACTAGAGCTGAATCAGGTGGGATAGAGGTGAGGAAGCATTCGTTGCTTTCAAAACAGTGCTTCATGGCTCTCTATGAGTTGTTGTTATGTGCTGTTGAGTTAGAACCAACCTGTAGCTGACCCGTCAGCAGTTTTTCAGAGGCAGTAAATCTCAAGGAAGGAGATTGCCCATCCTCTCCTGCAGATCAGCTGGTGGATTGGAACCCTGTGCCTTTGGGCTGCAGCACAATTTCTTACCACTGGGCCACCAGGACTCCCTTAGTCCCACCTCACTTTACATGAATGACAAAACAAAGCGTGGCAAGTTACAAACACTAAGGGAATTTTATCCTTATCTGTGCTTTCCTCTCACGATCGGTTTCCTTGGGATCCAGTAATAGAACTCAGCCACAGAAACGGAATCTGGATAATTTCAGCAGAAAATTTGTTTTTTGAAATTCAAGCAGGGAGTCCCAGCCAGCAGCTATCAGATATTTGACAAGCCAAATGTAAAGTCAGGAGCCAAGGTAGAGTGGGCGGGTCATGAAACAGCACAATCTGCAGGTTTTTTTCCTACAAAGACATACTCAATGGAAGAGATTCTCTCAAAATTGTGTCACTGTTTTTCTCTCTCTATTATTGCTCAGTGTCTTGGCCTAGAGAAACAGAACCGTTAAGATAGACAGGTAGGTAATTGGCCACCGAGGTAGGTAGGACATTTGCTAGCCCAAGAGGTAGGTAAATATATACACAGACCTTCAGCCGTTGATTTTGTTTCAAGAAACTGCCTCATATATTTGTGGGAGATGATGACTTCAAAACCAGAAGGTCAGACAATAGGCTGAAGATTCTTGTGTCCCCAAGTCCATATATAAGGCAACATAAATATTTGAAGAGTTCTGGAAGGTGTTTATTCCAACGTGGAGGCAGAGAGACTGAAAGTCTTCTGCACCGCAAATGGAAATGTCAAATGGTACAAGTCCCGTGGAAGGCTGGCTGGTGCTTCTTGAACAGTTTGGAAGTAGAAATACCATGTTATCCAGCTTTCCTTCTGCTGGGAATATGCCCTAAAGAAATTAGAGCTTTGACACAGCAAATATGTGCACCCCCCTGTTTATTGCAGCATTTTTCACAGTAGCAAGCGGATGGGAGCAGCCGAGTGTCCATCAGTAAATGAATGGACCGGGAAAATGTGATGAACTTAATTTGAATTACACACACTTGTGCCAGTTCCTTGTTTAGGAGAAAGTGGGGTCTTTTGATATATTTGGACCTTATTGTGACAGTACAAGAGGCAGTGTCACCAAATGTAATCAGAATCGGGGTAGATGGCCAGGAAAGAGACTGTCCACTGTGGCATAAAGGCCTTCTATGTACGGAAACGAGCAGATCAGTGGCGCTGAGTGTGCCTTAGTGTTGCTGAAGTGATGCATTTGTGTGGTTTTCAGTGAACAAATTGCAGAACAGTGTATTTTTTTCTATAATGATATAATTATAAAATCATAACATTTACATCCTACCTTGTAGAGCAGAGTTGTTCCAGTTCTTCTTTATGGGTCATGGCAACTGACCTCTCCCTGTGGCCTCTGCCATGCAGGTAATTTCACGCAACGTGGGGCAAATGAGGCTTGGAGACGCCCTCTTTTAAGGTGTGTGAGGTACAACAGTAGGGTGCATCGTTGAAAGTGTTCTCAGACTTCCTTTACATGAGCTCCCTCCACAGGAAAACAACAACATCCTTGAGAAGAGAGAGTCATTCATCTTACCAGAGGCTCAAGTGTATACGCCCAGTGCACAGGTGTGTGCATGTGCATTTCTTCATGTGTTATGTGGGGATGTGTCTCACCTCCAGGAACCCACAAGAGGGAACAATCCCCATCAGCAATATAAACAGCACAAAACTGATTCCCCTCCGGTCAGACATGTCCTCACATTCTGGCACCTACTTCTACTCAGTCTAAGCCCAACCATTAAGTCCCACTGACCACAAAGAACTCAAAAACCAATATTTACAGTATGAAGTTTATTGGAAAGTTAACAGGTGACAATTCAGGTTAGAAAGCGGATGTAGCTCTTCGGTCAGGACAACTTCTCAGAGATGCTTGCGTGCTCTTTGACCTTAGCCCAAGGCTTTAGGTCAGTGTTGCAAAGCTCTCTTAATCCTGCCACTTATGGCCTTTCTCCCCCTTACCCTACTCCCCCAGTAAGCTTGGGTGAAGGCTCTGAACGGGGTACCAGTCCCAGGTGTCGCATGCTGCTTTCTGACGCTCCTCTGCTCCTTACATCTGCATCCTCGTTTAACTGGTACAGGAATCTCTAGTTCAGGTGGACACGTGCAGGACCTTCTGATTCTTCGTTCTTCCTGGCAGCAAGACTCCCAGACTCCCGTCTTCTGTCTCCAGCTCTGCTTAATTTAAGCTCAGCAGGGTGGTAACACTGGCCAGTCCCATCTTTATTAGTCTACATAGCCTATTTGCTTGTTCCCACCCAGCCATGGGGTCATTTCAAAGTCAATCACTAGCAAAGTTAAGCCCTCTTGACTTCACCACACAGTGTATGGAAGCAAAGGCTGAGGACCAAAGTGTGAGGAGTTTCCAGCTCTTTGTAGAGTCGTTAGGGAGTTTTTGTAATAAGTTCCATATGAACCTTCTAACTTACCTCTCCAAAGGAATTATGGTTAAATAAAAAAAGGGGGGGGGTAACTTCAAACTCAAACTATATTGGCCAGAAGCTGGTCTTCCCACCACTCTCAGGAATGTTCTATCATGAGTTTTTGTGACATTTTCAAAGGGAATAAGTTACTATTCAAAGGTTTTAAATGTAGTATCTCATTCCGTTATCTCAGCCCTATGAGATAATTATGTTTATTATCCTACTTTTACAGACGAAGAAGTAGAGGTGCAGTGAGACTTAAGGAAGTTCCTCAAGTTCATCAAGTATAACAGAACTCTTTTCTCTAAAGAGTGCGGCGAATACTTTTCACATGGCTGACTTCTGCATTAAAACAAAAGCTCGTGAGGCGTTTTCCTGCTGATGCTGACAGAGTTTATGCCTGATATACTACTGTTTCACAGTTAAAATTGAGCCAGTGATTGAATTAATAAAGGAAAATTGATATGATATAAAGTAAAGGCATATATTGCAATGTTTGTCAGTCAAACATGAATATAATTACTTACATGAAATGGATGAACCACTCAACATTTTATAATTTGTTTACGGCTTTCATATCCATTAGCTGATTTTTATAGCAAAGGCATTTACCTAAAAGGAATTATTATTCCTCTTTTAAACTTGATAAAAATCTCTCAAAACTAGCATGCCCACATTGACACAATTGTAGCAGCTAATTCTTAATTATAAAAGCTATAATGTGTAGTAAAGAAATTTCCAATAAGTCTAAGATCTAGAAAATGCACAAGCCACATTTTATTAGCACCGAATCGAAACCTAAAAATAGCAGATAAAAATTAAACTTTAAACAAATTATTAAATTAAATAAACATTGGGTTAGAGAAGCAAACAAAATTAGAAACACAGGTACTTGTAAACCAAGCATAATGATACATCATCATTAACAGAAAATGTCACAGCCATTCAGAAAGGAAAAAGCCATGTTTATATGTGTATGTTATACAAAAGAGGAAAAAACTTTACCATCACTACAGCATTAGAAAAAAAGATGTTAGAAAATTACAAAGGAAGAAAAAGAAGGAAACTTGAATTTGTAAATTCACTCTAATTATTTGGGATGAGATAGAGGGACGGCTGAGAATTAATTAGCTTTTTTCTTTAAGGTCAAAGTGATCTGTAACACACTCCCCCTTATATCACCACTTCAAGGCCTCTTGTGAAGTAAATGGCTATAAGATAGTTAAAGTCCTAGAGCCAGAAAATAGGATAACACTATAAAAGTAAAGTCAATTTTAAAATCCAACAAAAGTGCTCTCCATTGGCTTTAAAAAGAGGGTGAAATGGAAGTGTGGTTGAAATGGATGGAATGGACTGTCGGGTGCGGTGTCAGGAATGGACTGTCGGGTGCAGTGTCAGGCTTGACTTCCTTTGTTAGAAGACTTCACAGCTCGAGTGATGCTCCTCTTCAGAAAGCACGGGATTGCCCAGAGGCCTGGGGAAAACACAGCTTGTTGACTCCACTCCCATACATTCTAATTCAGCAGACCTTGGTGGGACTCAGAAAAACCCCAAACCACAAAGTTGGGAAATCGCCACCTGAATCTGCCCCACCTGCAGCGCACCTGCCCAGAGCTAGGTTGTCCACCTCTTGCCATGAGATCTGAGCTTCCTGTTTCATCCTGGAGGAAGGATCACGTGCAGCTAGGGAAGGGTGTGAATACCTTCATGTTTATGAATGGTAGCATGTGTCAGTCAGTTATTAAAATGTGGGCTCAGGTATTTTTAATAAGGCAATGTGTATAGCATTTAAGACAATGAGAGGTAGTGAATAAGACAGCTGTTATGTGCCTTTTAGTCAGCTCACAGCTGACCCTCCAGCAGGTTTTCAGAGGCAGTAAATGATACAGGAGGAGACTGTCTTCCTCCCATGGAGAAGCTGGTGGAGTTAAACTGTATACATGGTTGGGAGGGTGGAGGGACAGAGCAGGAGAGGAAGACCATGGTTGAGATGGACTGACTCAATGACTGGGGTAATGGGGGTGGATGTGTTGGAGATGGTGAGATTGGCTCAGAATAGAGCAGGGTTCAGAGCTGTTGTACACAGGGTCACTACGAGTCACAAGCGACTCGATGGCACTTAACTCCACTAAACCACCAGAGCTCCCTAAAATACTTTCAAAGTACAGTGTAGTAAGTTAGTTATTTAATTAATGACAGGTGAAATCTTAAGTCTAAGAAGAACATTGCTCTTAAATTACATTTGTGTACTCCTTAACATTCTAAATTGCATTTAAAGACTATTAATTGGATCAAAAATCACTGGGGCACTATTAGGCATATATTAAATTTCTAAGAAAATGTTAAAATGTAAAATATATTTAGACTTTATGAAACAAACAGCAAGTGTAAAGTTCTCATCTACTCTGTTTAAAGGCATACATCTCCGAATATCTTGAGGTAGCCAAATTAACATAGAAGCTCCTCAAAATTATGCTTATAACTCCAGCACTATAATGCATAATACATGTATCACTTGTGTGCTACGTAGTCTCTTGTCTGTGCACACCACTGCATTCAATGAATTCTGTTTATGAACTGAGCACTGGGACAGTATTCTGCTGTCATTTCTGAGGACATCGAAGTGTGCCTTGAGCCTCACAACTAAGGGCACGTGTGGATGTCACATGTTATACTGGTAAGCAAAAGATCAGATGTACAAATCCACCTTCCATTCCTTGGGAAGAAGTGGGTCTGTCAAGATTTTCAGTTTGGGCAGCCAGATGGGGGAGGGTGCCCAGGAGTCAGAATCAACTTGATAGAAAGGGAGGGATTCCGTTTGCAGAAATATGAGAAATCTCTATGATGTTGTGGGTCCTTGAATGTTGGTTCTTGAAAAATGAAGTCTTCCCTTAAGATGACACGGGGGATGCACAGTGGAGGGCTGGAATACTTGCTGAGTGAGAATAATAAGCAAAACAGGGCAGACTCAGTTCTGACGATTTCACGGTTTGGTTCTGGAGTGACTGCTGCAATGCGCTTTTCATGGCTGAAGAACCAGTGTCCTATGTTGCACTTCAGACCCCGTGGTCCCCCCACCTTGCATAATGTCATGGGTAGGGAGGGGGGCTACTTGTGAATTGGACTGTGACTCAGGTCATCTGCATGTGGCTACTTCATCTGCAGCTGCAAAATGTCAGCAGTGTCATCTAAGTTAGTAGGTGTGTGAAGGTTCACATGCAGTGTTTTTCTGCATGTTTGAAATGTAAGCAAATGTTCAGAGAGCAAATAATACTGCAGAGCCCATGGCATCAGTTCTCGTCCCGGGGGGCGTAGAATTGTGTTCTGCAGGGTTTTCAGTGGGCACCAGGCCTTTCTTTCAAGTCCCCACTGGTTGAAAGTCAGTCAACCCGTTGGCTACGAGCTTGTCACGTGATCCCTTTCACCCCCCACAGTGAAGCTACCTACATGCAAATCCTGGTTATGTTTGTATGACTCTGAGCAAATGCCTAAACCATTTAGTGACTGTTTTGTCATCTGTAACACATTATTGTTGTTGTTTATTGTAGTTGTTATGTCCTGTTGGGTCACTTGTAGCTCATAGTGACCCTAGAGTTCTGAACCCTGCTCTATCCTGAGCCAATCTCACTGTCTCTGACACACCTTCCCTCATAATCCCAGTTATTGTGTCACTCCATCTCATAAGGGATTTTCCCTCTCCTCCACTGTCCTTTGGCACTTCCAAGCATGATATCCTTTTTCCAAGGAGAACTGGCCCCTCCTGGCTACATGACCAAAATATGTGGGACGGAGTCTCAAAATCTTTGCCTCCAAGGAACTGCTTGGTTTCACCCTCTCCAGGACAGACTTGTTTGTTCTCTTGGCGATCCAGGGTATGTTCAGAACTCTTCTCCAGCACCACAATTCAAAGGTATCAATTCTTCTTCTGTCATTCTTGGTTGTTGTCCAGCTCTCTGGTACATAGCAAGTAATTAGAAAGACCACGGCCTGGATCAAGTGCATCTTGGTCTCTAGAATGACATCCGTGCTCTTCAGCGTTTCGAGAGGTCCCTGACAGTAGATTTCCCTAACACAGTGCATCTTTTTATTTCCTGACTGCTGGTGCCAAGAGTGTTGATTGTGGAATGGAGCAAGCTGAAGTTATTAACAGTCTCAATCAGTTGGCCCAGTGCTGCGTTTAATACCTTGTCTAGGAAGAGACTGCCCATCCTTCTCCTGTGGAGCACCTGGTGGATTTGAACTGATTACCTCTAAATTGCTAGTGCTACTCCTCATTTCTAAACCACTAGAAGGGCCTTGGCCCAGTGGTGTGAATCTTTGTTTCTTCAATGTTGCACTTCAGTCCATATTGTACAGTCCTCAGCCCTCTGCAGCTGATTATTAGATTATTATATAATGTAACTAATTCTTTCCAAACTATTTAGACAGAGAGTTGACATAAAAAAAAACCAACCTATATACTTTCTACTTCTTTGTGCTTAATTACAAAGCTTTATATACTGTTTGCTAAACTGTTTGCTGTTGCTTTGTTCTGTTTTAACTTAAAATAACTGAAAATTAGTTGGCACTGAGCCACAGTGTCTGTGTGCAGTAGACACTGCTCTGTCCTGCAAGTCTGTAGAGTTTGCTTCAGACCAAGCTCCACACCTTTTCTCATTCTTTATAATAAACAATTTCACCCATTAAAATTTCTATTTTAGTAATTATTTATGGAAATTATTTTATGCATGTTCCCCCAATTATTACTTATAGGTAAAATATCTGTTGTTGTTGTTGATTGCCTTCGAGTCGAGCATGACTCATAGCGACCCTGTGAACAAAAGGCCTGAAGCCCCATTGACAACTATCGACATTTATCAAAGTTCGTAGAGTTTCTGGAGGCACGTTGTTTAGGAAGTGGATGCCACTCCTGCTTCCAAACTTGTCCTAGAACGTTATTGGTAGAGTCGCCTGTGATACGTAGCGAATCTATGTACAGCTAATTAATATTTTTAATAATTGCTATATAGCTATCAAGAGGTCCACCACCTAGTACACTGCATGTTATGTTGTTAACCAAAAGGTCAGTGGTTCAAATCCACCAGCTGCTCCTTGGGAGACAGATGGGCAGTCTCCCCCCTTTGCAGTTACAGACGTGGAGGCCTGTGGAGGGCTACGGTGGCTCAGACCCGACACACAGCAGTGAGTTTGGCTATTGGTGTAGATATGGATTCCTTACATGAAGGAAACTTTCTAAAATGTCATTAATTAACTAAATGTATTTTCATTAGAGCCTCGCTCAGTCTCCCTGTCATCACTGTGCAGACCCACCAGCAGGTTTGCGAGGCTGTAAATTGTGATGGGAAGAGACTGCTCATCTCTCTGCCATGAGCCAATGGAGCCAGGGGAGGATTCGAACTGCTGGAGAAGTGAGGTTGCAGAAGCCGGTTCTCTCATACTCAGGGCATGTTGTCAGGAGAGTCGTTGGAAAAAGACACCCTGTTTGGGAAGGTGGAGGGTCAGATACAGAGAGGAAGGCTCTCGACGAGATGAATTGGCACCGTGACGGCAGCAGTGGACGTCTGCTCCGGGGCCCTGTGGCAGTGGTGCGGGATTGGGCAAGCTTTCTACCTGTCGTCCGTCGATCACTGCATCAGGGCCTGCTGAGGGCACCTAACAGCCCTTGTGGGGAAAGCATGACACGTCAGAGACTGCCGGATTGGCCAGACACAAACAGTAACTGGAGAGGAGAAAGCAAAATCAGCCTGAAATCATTTTAATTGTATATTGCTGTAGTCATTTTATTTTGGCTTTTGTTATATTTTAATAGTGACAGCTGCACCCAAAATTTCTTGTTTCCATAACTCATCCAATTTCCTATTCCTGAAAGCTCTGTAGAACTATAACTTGTCTTTTGTTTTCCTGCTTTGATGAAGGAAATTAATTTTTGTGTTGTTACTTGACAGATAAAAGACGAATGTTAAAAGGTGTCGATGGCATTGATTTTTTTTTCTTAATCTGAAGCGAGCATCCAATCTGTAGTCTGTCTTCAATTAATTTTAGGTAAGATTTTATTTTTTCTGGCCACCCTTTACTTGTCATAAATTAGTTAAGTGCTACATCTCTTTTATCTAATTGAGATTGTTTCTAGCTCTGATGGATAATTTCCTTAAATGTGTTGCCAAGGGAAATCCTGTAGAGCGAGTGTTTGTGCCCAGAATCAAATGCACGGATCAGCCAGGTCCTGACCTCGCCTGTGGCCACGCGGCCAGGCCCGAGACGCCGTGCTGCCGGGGAGGCCAGTGCCTCCTCCTTTACTTATGACATGAACACTGCTTAGCCTCCAGCCTCAAAGCAGAGGACTCCGTTTTGGCAAACACATTCAGGGTGGACAAAGTCAGGAAAGGAGCCAGGTGTGAAACCAGGGCCACTGAGAGTCCAGTGAGGGTCCATCGTCTCAAAAAAGAAAGCGGATGCTTTCTGAATGAATCATTGAAAGGATTGGCCTTTGGAATCATTGTTATGTTTTAACGATTTCTTCAAAGATGAATTGCACCCATAGTAGACACATTATTTTTCTATTGTAAATGGAAAGATTAAGTTTAAAATGTTAAAAAATGTTGATGCTGCTGATATTTGTGTAAAGCGGGGGAGTCATCCAGTGTTGTCCTGCCTGGTGCTGATTTCAGATGTGCCTTCAGGGCCCAGGTCACAGGCAGTGGGCAGAGCCAGAGCCTTGGCTGGGAATAGGCTGTGGTGGGAGGGAGTGGTAGCCAGCACTTGGAAGGGCACATGGCTCCTCCAGAGTGGACAGTGCTTCCTAAACTCCAGCCCATTTTTTCCTCTTAACCTTGCTGGTCCAGTGTTACAAGAGTTTCCAGCTTTTTAAGAGCAGCTTTGAGTCTTTATTTTTATTTTCAAAATTTTAAACTAATTTAAGAAATAGTAAGTCGACATATCAGTTACAAAAAATAATAAATCTGCGTGAGCCAGAGTTAGCCAGAGCTGTTAGAGAAAACATATCCCAGATGCCCCAATTTTTCTTTAAGAAGAAAACAGAGGGATAGAGACCAGAATTGGAACATTGTTAGATCATAGCCAAGTTCCTGAGGATGGGAAAAGGGGCTTCTCATTGGTTCTTTTATCCAGATCGGAAATACTAATTAACCACAGAGAAATTAGAGTGACAGAAGGAGAATTACAGGTTTAGGACTGAATGGAGTCCCCTGGTGGCTCTAGTACTGACACTCTCAGTTACCACCTGAAAGACTGGACAGTCCTCCCACCCAGAGATACCTTAGGAAACAGGCCTCGTGATCTACTTTTGAAGGGTCATGGCCTGAAAGCCTTATGTCATTAGGTGGCGTGGAGTGACCCTTTGAACAACAGACACTTTGAAAGCTGCCCTCTTCCTGCACCAGCGTCACAGTCTCCACCAGGCCTCAGCCCTTCCGTGCAGTCTCTACATCGTCCATCTCGTGAGGGGCTTCCTTTCTCTCACCACTTTTCTGAGTATGATGTCTCTTGCCAAGAGCAACATGCCCAAAGTCCGTGAGACAATTGCAGCGTCCTTTCTTCCAGAGAACGCCCTGAGTGCCCATCTTCCAGCACAGATTTGTTCTTTGGTAGTACATGGAATATTTCGTACATGGAATATTTCTTTACTCTTCACCAACATCACAATTCAGAGACATGGCTGCTTCTTTGCTCATTCAGCTTTCACATGCTTAGGAAGCAGTGGACGATGCCATGGCTTGGCTTAGGCAAACCTTCATCTTAAAGTCAACGTTCTTGCTCTTTAACGTTTTAAAGAGGTCTTCGACAGTATACTTGCTCAAAGGCACATGTATTTTGATTTCTTTTGCGAGGACTTTGGTTTTCTTGAACCCTGTTCAAAAGTTCTAATCTTCATATGTGAGGTTTCCAAGATTTGATAGCTAACAACTTGATATGGTAGGGAACATCTCTGCTTATCCATCTGAGGCGTAAGAACTGGAGTCAGGCAGCAAATTTAGTAACTTATAATATGGACAATTTGTTCCAGCTCATTCTCTAACATGCTTCTCAAAGAATAATAAACTTCTTGCTGCCGGACTGTCATTCCTTAGTGATGGTTAGAGTCTTCCTCTCCCCTGCGTGTGGCACAACAAATATTTTCATGAGTATAAATCCTCACCACATTTTTCAACCCTTCTTCAATAGATTCAGAATTTTCTAATGTCAGTTGATCTGATGCCTACGCAGTTGATCTGCTATGGATGCTAATGATAGATGAATCATCAATTAGTGTTTATTAGATTATGCCCCCATTAAAATGCAGTTTATGCAGGCTCTGCAGAAATCTAGAAAGTACTTACCATTCATTCAAAAGCTCAGTATAATATTATAACTACATTATAATTATTACTATTATTATGGTTGTATTATACAGAATTTGATGAAAATATACTAAAAATATGTCAAGATTCTATAATTCAATGTAATTTTAAAAATTATATCTTCCATACTTTTACATTGTTATACAACTTTTGACCAAAAAGACCCAATATGTTTTAGCTGTGAGAATAAATGATTCTTTGAACATCTGTTAACAGTCCAGAAATTCCCTAGTTATCAGAGTAAGGTAACAGTCCTGTTAGTCTCATCCGTAAAATGGGGATTTTGAGAGGTGATGAAATGAATATGGAGAGGAATAAATATAAACATAGCAAGAACAGACTTTGGGTTTCACCCAGTGATTTAGTGGTAAGAGGCTGGCTGCAATCCGAAAGGCATGTGTTTTGAATCCACCAGCTGCTCTGTGGGAGAAGGATGGGCAGTCTCCTCCCATGCGCTTTACTGCCTCTGAAACGTCTCTGGAGGGTCAGCCGTGGGTCTGTTCCGTCTCGATGTCACACAACAAGGGAGTGAGTGAAGGATGTTCATCTCACCTGTCATTTACCCACTTTGTCTTAGGAAAGGTGGTTCTTCCCAAGCCTCAGGTAAACTCAGAATCTCGGACTCTTCCTCATGGTTCAAATGAGACCACACAGAAGAACAGCAGGGAGCCGGCCACGGCCAGGATGCTGGCTACATGTCAGCCTCTGTGGCGCTCTGGTGGCCTGGAGCTCAGGAGCTGGCTGTCAGCCTGCAGACACAGCTCCAATCCATGAGCTGTTCTGCAGAAAAAAGTGGAGTCGCCTCCTGTGGAGTTCATTGTTTGGAAAACCCCCTGGAGGGTCAGTGGTTTCCATTTGAAGGCGATGAGTCTTAGATTTTTGTTTTCAACTTTTGACAGCAGCTTCCTGACTCCTTATTGTGGGGTCAGAGGTGACCCTCTGGTGCATTTTCCGAGGCTGTAAGTCCTGTGAGAGGAGACTGCCCATCTCTATCGCTCCCACGATCATAGTGCAGTCAAACTGCCAGAGAGGTGTGACCCTTGTGATGGCAGAAACCCCCCACCCCCAGGGACTGGACTACACCCTAGAGTTCCCCAAGAGCAGCAAGGATTGGCTGTTATTACCGTGATTATGGGTCTTACCCTTCCTTGTTGTTGTGTGCTGTCAAGTCAGAACTGACCCAGAACTGGCCCTGCAGTGGGTTTTCAGGAAGAGATTGCCCACCTTTCTCCTGCGGAGCAGCTGGTGGGTCTGAACTGCATCCCTTCAGGATTGGAGCTCAACTTCTTACCACCAGGAGACCAGCACTCACCCTGTCTTACAGAACCAGTAGTAACAACAGCACCAGTAACAGGACTGCATTGAAAGTCCCCGGTTTGGCAGGCAGGGCGCTACATGATTTTATTATTGAAATCTCCTGCAGATTCTTCTTTTGATTTGGCTTTCATTTGCGAGTCCCGTGTGGTGGGTTTTCATTCTCTCGGGTCCACGGAGACGAGAAACTTAGGTGCTGCTCACAATGCAGTCATGCTCGCCAATTAAAAAACCAACTATTTAGGGGCATCAAGCGTGTCTGCGTGATCCCGTTCCCATTCTCACCTTCCGTGATTCTTGATGTTTCCCACATACACCTGCTGAGGGTCCTTAGATTCAGCACAGATCCGTTCTTCCAGTTCAGACAAGCTGCTCTGGACAGCTGTCATCCATGGCTTTGCCTGAGGTCTTTATGATTTCCAATTTTGATTTCCATGGCCTTTGACAGCTCTCCCAATGCATTGTAGGTAAAAGTTGTATACAGATCTTCTGTTTTTGTTGATCTTAGAACTAGCAGTTCCTCTTTAAATAAAAAGGTTGGTTGTTGCTTTGGTGGTGATTTCAGATTTGAAATGAAAGCACTATCTTTATACGCTCAGCTTAAATCGGGCTATTTCTGACGACTTTCTAAAAGAAGCAGTTACTGAAAAGCAACATGATGAAATTAAAGTAATTGTGGGAATATATGTATAAAAGAGGAATTATGCATACAAAGAGACAAGAATCTGAGCCTATTTTATATCATACATGCTTATGAATTGGAAATTCTTTTTGATATTTATTATAATGGAAGAGAGTATAGAAGATGGTTAAGAACATGCATTTTAAGTTCAGACAATCTTTAACTCCTACTTTCTTACTTAAATAAATTAATTCTTGTACACTTTTATGTAAAAGAATAATATAAATATAACCTATCTTGCAGGACTATTTTGAGGATTAAGGGTGACATTTTACATAAAGCGTATTGAATAACACCAGTCATTTTGAATATAACTTGTTAAATTTGAAACACTGACTATGTAGGCGTTGCATTATGTCCACTCAGTTCTGGCATACATCTCCCCTACCTGGCAAAGCATCCCTGCCCTAGGACTTCTCTAAGCTGTCGTCTTTACAAGAAGAGGTGGAGGTACAGGGCGTTTCTCCTGCACAGAAGCTGGTCCATTCAAACCATCAACCTTACTTCCCAGGTCTCCTTACATCCCATAGAGATTTATTTCAACTTAACTGAAAGGTATACTGTCTATTAACAACATCCTCTGAGTTCTTAACTTTTAAAATTGAGATAAAATCATTACGTTAGTAATTGCAATGAGCTTGCTTCGTGGATTTTAATATAGTCATGATGTTGAACAACCTTCTCCGTCATCCAATTCCTGAAATTTTCCATCATTTCAGAATTAACTGTCATTCATGGTGACTGCAGGTGTCAGGCTAGACCCATTCCTCGGAGCCTTCAGTGGAGGCTTTGGGAGCTCACCTGTCCTTTATTGCTAGGTCCTGTCTGGTTAGTACGAGGCACATTAACTATTTGCAGCAGAGGCAGAGAGAGAGAAGGAGAGGGAGATTGTATTGGACTCTTCTTCTCAGTGCTGTAGCTTGTGTGTTCCTGCCAACAGTGCTGGAGGGCTTCGCGCCTGGACAGCCTCACCAACTGTCTTTCCTTCTTCTCCTTACGATTTTGAATTGACCTAATGACTAAAAATATTGACCGCTTATTCATGCGCTTGTTGATGATTTGCGTGTTTTCCTTGGAGCCATATTTATTATTCAAGACCCTTGCCTATTTTTCAGCTGAATTGCTGGCCTTGTTATTGCTGTGTTGTAAGAGTTTATAATATATTCTTTCTTGATAGGAGACCTTTAGCATATATTTATTTTGCAAAACTTTTCTCCTGTTTTAAGGTCTGTTACATTTTAACTGATTCATAAAGGTTGGTAATAATTATGAAATGCTAATTATTAAATTTTTCAAATTACTATTCTTGTTTATTACTAGTAGGAAACTTTTCTGCATTTAACACTAAGTTTTACCTATATTTGAAATTTTCACAATCACAAATACTCTCCACATAATCTATTACCTTGTTATCCAGCACTTCACATTTATGACCGTGAAAAGAAATCTGTCTGGATAGTAAGGACACGCATCTGGCTATGAAGAGTTCTAAGACCCCTGATGGGACCCTGTATGTATGGAAAAGAAACTTGTATTTTGTGGTGTTACATCACCAAGGTGATAAGAGAAGGTGAGATCAAGTGTTCCAGGCAGAGTAGGGGTGTGACAGTGGGGACAGTGTGACAGGACACTATCCAGTGGGCCCTCGGTGCCCACGGTAGGCTGTTGCTGGGGCACAGTTGGTATCCTGGACATGAGCTTCCACCAACGCTGGGGAAGAAATGAGACCCCAGGCCTGTCCCTGCTCCCCGCCCAAGGACCAGCAGGGCAGGGTTGGGCCATGGTCAGAAGGAGACAGATTACTGTTCACACTTACCACCCTAGCAGGGTATCACGTAAGTTGACCAGATTGGAGCAGGAAGTTTTACCATGAAACCAACAAATAGATTCCGGAAAGTCTTTGAAGCTCCTGACATTTAATATAAAATTGTGTATGTGTATAAACCATCAGGAGGCAGCATTCCTTGGAGAAGGACATCATGCTCGGAACGGTGGAGGGACAGCGCAGGAGAGGAAGACCCTGGATGAGATGGATTGATGTAGTGACTGGTTAATGGACATAAGTTTATGAGAGTCAGTGAAACTGGCTCAGGACAGGGCAGGCTTCAGAGCTATTATACATAGAATAAGTCACAGTTGACTTGATGTCACATAACAATCTTCTCAATGTGTTCTCTGAAGCAAAGAGTTATTAAGAATGACTGAACTAGATGACATGTTAGTATTCTCTGGATAAAATTCATTCCCTTTAGTTTACACTTGGCCACAGATGCCTGGATGGGCTTTTCCTTTGTTCACTTGGTTATCCTTGGAATGTGGAACAAAGTATATCCCTAGAAAACATTTGTTGAGTGAGTGAATGAAAGAGGAAGAATTCCTTTATAGAGTTACCTGACTTTAGAAGCAACACTCATAATATCCAGACTCCATTTTAAAAATAGAATGAAAAGTTAATTTTCCTGGAAAATTAAAAATTTACTTTCTTATAGGTAAGAGTTTTACTTGTTCTGTCAAATACCTCCCAAAAGGCACTAAGTTCTATTGCAGTGATATTTGACACATTTTTAGGTCATGTAGTTTTTAATCCTAGCTTTACCACATTGATTAACATGCTCATTAAAGAAGAGTCGTATCAACAATGTGGTAAGAAGTTTGATGAGAACTGAGGAACAGAGGCATCATTCACTTTGGTTCCAACTTCAAAAAGACTATAAGCCATAGACAAGTGATAAAACCCACACTTACTTCCCTGAGGAGTCCCTGTCCACAGAGCCCCCCATTGGGTATCGGAGGCTATAATACATCATGGGAGGAGAAAGCCCTTCTTCCCCTCGAGGAGGGAACCCCTGGACACACATGGCCTTTGGGTTAGCAACACCTCTTAATTGAGACTGTGTCACCAGGCGAGGACTTTGAAATGGAAGTGAAGTCATTGTGGGACTATTGGCAATCTGGGAAGAGAAGGGGACTGTCTCTAATACAGAAAAGCTCAGTGATTGAAATCAAGCGTACTTACGTAACAGTGAGAAACCAGATATTTTCCCACTAAGACTAAGAACAAAACAAGGATTCTTTCTCTAACCACTTCTCTTGAACATTGACTTGAAGTCCTGGCTAATGCAATTAGACAAGAAAAGTTTGTAAAATGCTTATGTAGTGTAAAGAAATAAAATCATTTTTGTTCATAGATAATATTATTTGTGCCAGCAGCCAGGAAATTAAAATCTTGGATGAAACGTGAGAGCCAGTCCGAGTTTATGGGCACAACATCAGTAATATTAAGATATTACTTGTTCCCAGTCTGATCTGTAATTCAGTCCAATGCTAACCAAAATCTCAGCAGGTCATTTTGTGAATATAACTATTGTTGTTGCTGTTGATTGCCATCGAGTCAAGCATGACTCATAGCGGCTCTATGAACAAAAGACCTGATGCCTTTCCATAACTGTCATCGTTTCTCCAAGTTCATAGCATTTCCAGAGTCATGTGGTTAGGAAGTGGATGCCACTCCTGCTTCCGAACCTGTTTTACAACTGGGAGCTCCACCAAACACTGTCCACATTGGGAAACCATTGTAGTATTTGATGCCCCAATGGCACAAGGTTCAGTATCACAGCAAACCCAGGTTACTTCATACAACACACTGGCAAAAAGTGATGTTCAGAGTGAAAAAGTGTTCCTCCAGATATAACACTAGTCTCATTTAGCAGTGGTTAAGTGTCATCAAGTCAAATAAGACTCACAGCGACCATTGTACAAAAGACAAGAATTCTGTTCTAGAAGTAACTTCATTTCTGTACATTTATAGGGTTTCCAGAGGCATCTAGTTGGCTCCAAGTGTCTGATGGTGGGCACGTCTTGATGGTGGTCACTTAAGGGAATTTATTCATTTTAGAATGAATATTTCTTTAGACGATACAGCAATCACTTTTCTGTTTGCTGTACTGAATAACTTGGAGTTGCTGTGATGCTGAACACTGTTCCATAGTCATACAAAATATCATAATGGTTACCCATCATGTACAATGTTTGGAGAAGCTTCCAGATTGGTGAATATAATAGGGTAGAAAGACCTAAACCTTTTGCCCTCAAGTTAATTCTGAACTCGCAGCAGCCACAGAGGGAAGAGTGGACTGATCATAGGCTTTCCAGAGACCACCCTCTTCATGCAAGTAGGCTGACACATCCTCTTTCCTGCAGAGTGAATGGTGAGTTTAGACAGTGACCTTTCAAAGAGGAAAGGAGGGTCAAACCACTGAGCTGTCTATCAGAGCTTCCAGTAGGCGAGGCTAGCGTGGTAGATACCACAATCCACAGGATATTTTGAAAGTACGAAGGTACTTCTGAAACGAATGTCTTATTGCCACTGAAAATAGAGTTTCCTTCCATTTTTGTGTTGTACTACACTTTTTTATGTCAATAAGATAGAAATGCCATGACATTAAAAGACAGAAACCAATCAGAGATTTATGCTCCCTTTAATGCCGATATCACCCACGCTCCTCTCAGAGCTGTCTGAAAGTGACCTTCTTTGATTGTCTAAGCTAGTCTGTGCCTGAGTATTTGCATTTCCCCTTCAGAGACCTGGAAGAAGGCTAAAGAGGAAAGGTCCCCAAGTTACACCTGAGTTTTTGTGGAATTAACTGAGGTTCTATTCCCAGGGGTTTGGAGGAGGTGAATTTACTGACTGGCTTGTTATATTTGTAGAAGTAAAATTTTGTGCTCACAGTGATTTACATGGAGAAAGTTTTCTTGCATTTAGATCACTGGTGGACAGCTAAGCATTCTTATTTGCTAGAAAAACATTTAAAAGTAATAAATGTGTGTTTTCTTCCCTTCATCCTGTCCAACTCCCAATAATGTATTTCAAAGAAGAAATTTGTAACTATGTTGTTTCTTTGCTTGTGTCAGGATTTATTAGGTGCCAGAAATGGTTCTAAACACTTTACATGTATAAAACTTGAATATTGTTTCAGTATCAAGCAGATAATCCTCTGCTTCACAAGAGAGGAAACTGGTGTATGAAGGAGAAGCTACTTGTTGGAGGTCACGTAGTGTTAGAGCTGACGTTTGAACCCACTCAGTGTGGCTGAAGTGCGTGTTTTTACCTGATACACTAAAATACCTTCTCAATTTGGCCCGTCCTGTGGGTGAATACGTTGTGCATAGGGTTTTCAGAGACCTTCTATTTCAGAAGTGGATGGCAAATCCTCCTTCCTAGTCTGTCTTAATGTGAATGTTCAGATTTAGAGAGGTATCAGACAGACCAGCATTTTACAGAAAAAGTGGAAGATATATCGCTTATTGTGGAGTTAACCATTAGTATCAGTGTTGTCCCTGCCTTTGGCACACGTGTCTTACTCACTTAGGTCAATAGTCATGGTTCCTAATTCCATCTGTGAACCTTGAGAGAGAGGATAAAACAACACCCAGACAGTGCCAGGATGTCCCAGACCCATAAATTTGTTACCTTCTGATACTTTCTTTATAAAATTGGGATATTGTTGCCGTGTATTGTTGGGCTGGAACCTACTGATGACTGGCCCTCCAGCAGGTTTTGAGAGGCAGTGAACCACACGGGAGGAGATTGCCCATCCCTTTCCCACACAGCGGCTGGGGATTCAAACCTCCTGCCTTTCAGCATGGCGTACAGCTCCTTACCACTAGGCCCCCAGGGTTCCCTCAAAATTAGGATATAGAAAGAATACATGTGTTAGTTTATGCAATGTGGGTTGGAGAGCCCCTCCAAGAATGTTCAGTAATGAGCAGTGATACAGAATCTCTTGATGGTGCTCAACTCATCTCAGAACTTTGAAACTCAGCTCCTATCTGAGAGGTCGGGCATTCAAGTCCACAAAGAGGTGTCTCCGAAAGAATAATTGACAATCTACTTCTTAAAGCCAGCCACTGGGACCCCTATGGACACACGACTCCCCGGGGCCATCTTGAGTCAGAAATGACACACTCGCAGCTGGTGTGGCTTCCTTCCGAGAGACGACCTCACCCAGCTTGAAATACGTGCTCTGCCAGCAGGTGTCCTCATTGATTTTTTTATCCTCAGTGTTTCTGAGAGGGTCTGATATGTAGAGGTTATTCTGTAAATATTTGTTGAATGAATGCAAGATGTGAATTCATTATCTCCTGTCATTTTATTCCATCTTTATTATGTTGTGTTCTATGCCATCTAATTGGAAACTACTCATAGGTCGCCCTCCAGCTGGTTTTCAGAGGCTGTAAATCACACAGGAGAGATTGCCCACCTTTCTCCCGGGGAACAGCTGGTGGCTTAGAGCCATACAGGCTTGGCTCCAGAGCTAGTCCACCAGAGCTCCAGGGTAGATCAGTTCATGGTCATCACCTCGTTTGTGGGTCCAGGTCTCTGTAAAGGGACCAGAATATTACTTGGCAATGAAATGAAGACAGCTGGATGACTTATTTAAAAGGCTCAATGACTTAATGGGCATACTTTGGGTTTCACCTTCAGAAAGCCACTAAACCTTCCCCCCCCTTTTTTTTTTCATAAGCCCATAAATTCAACTCAATGGCATTACCCGCTGCCATTTATCTCCTCATAGAAAGAGTTGTTTCTCTGTGTTTGCCCAGATCGGCGTGCATGCCACTTTACCTCATGACAGAATGACACAGAAAAGGAGAATGCCCGATAATTAGATGCAAATTTCATGCTCGTCGTTTTCAAAGGTTATGAATCCCCTCTTGTCTACATTTGTACAGAGGATACTTGATGACAAAATGCCCCTTCTGTACATCAGGATGATGATAATGCCAAGAAATAACCGTGCAATTTGAAAGCATTAATAGTGAGTGGAGCTCATGGGGAGCCGTGTGCATCCATTCTGCTTCCTGTCGAGAGGAAATGGGCTTCCACACGCATCCTCCTGCACTGAGGTTTCATAAACACATAAACATTGACAAAATAGATTCTCTTTTTAAAAAAAATCAAACTTGTCCCCCCAACCTAAAAAACTAGGTTGGATTAAAAATACAAAGTCACTCATGATACAGTCTTACTCAGCACATTAGAATCTCCTTTGTTATTTAACAGTGGTAATTGTCTCTGAGCACTTCAGAGTTATCTGTGTATTACGAAGTGTGTAGAGCCACTAAGAACACACTGTAGTCTTGGAATTAACGGGTTCTGACCCTCGTTATGTAACCTCCTCTGTACTATGTGTAATTTGTCTCGCAACTGCATTTCTCACCCTGGAAGGAGGAGGACCTAGTGCCCATCTGTTGGTTTATTGTGGGTTAAGTGACAGCTGGGTCAGCGTTTGTACTTGGCCACTTCACTGTACACTCGATGAAGGGCAGCAGGAGTGGGCTTTGGGAGGCCCTGTGATTCAGTTGTCACGTGTCCCCTTCAGTGCAGGAGACAGAGCTTCACCACCACGAACCTCAAGCACAGCCAGCAGCCAGTGGTCAGTGAGGGCTCTGTATCGCTATGATGCTGGCCTGCTTCCAGCACAGCCTCTGGACTAAGACAGACTAGGGAAGGATGCAGTAGTCTGCTTCCAAAGATCTGCCGATGACAGCCTTGATTGGCCACAGCCAGTGACCCTCCTCCCACTAGTCATGGGGACGGCGCAGGAAGAGGCAAGATTTGGTTCTGCTGTGTGTGGTCCCAGGCATCTAGGCAGCCGTGAAACAGCTGACAGCAGCAGATCATGCTTGTCGTGACTTGGCCTGCCTCTAATCAGGAGGCGCAAGGTTATATGTTGAGAATGGGAAGAGGAAAGTGGTTTGTAGTCACTCGAGTGTCTTTATTCCCAAGCTGAGCAGGTCTCTGGCTAACTGTTGTGACTGTGGGTCGCGTGGCTTCTGGCTCCACCGTTGGCGGATGGACCGCAGAACTAAATCAACATGTATGATTTCCTTTCTCTCACCGACTTTCCCTGAAAATAGCAGTGCCCGACCAGGGAGAGCTGGAGCTGCTTGGTAGCTGTGAACTAGGGTTCCACTTGTCCCCCAACCAGTCTTCAACACAGGCGGCTGCACAGCCTTGTCTCCCCAGAAACAATATGCAAAATAATGGGTTACTCCCCCAAAAAAGACACATACCCAATTCAGATTTAGGGCATCTTTCCTCTTAGAAACATGTTGTCAGAGTTTTGCTTGAACAGCTTCCAGATTACTCCAGCTCATGCTTGTGAGTTTATATAGTGATGCAGTCAGTGCGTGCCAGATGAAAACCGGAAACATTCAAGGAAAGACAGACGTGGGGTACTTCAGCTGCCAGCCAGACAGGTGCATGGAGCTCATGAATATTACTTGAAAAGCTGTGGTGCGTGTAACATGAAGGCACCACCCGCAGGCATTCTGTGTTCCAGCAGCTTAATGTCAGGGAAGGCAGTGGGGGCCAGGGGGTGCCGCCAAGGGATTAGGAGCACCAGGAGTTCACCCCTCAAGGGCTGAGAACAGATGGTCTCTGAGAAGGTGTGACATAGTGACTGAGTGCAGCAAAGGCAACATCAGCACCTTGCCCATTCTTCTGTTTGGTTGAAACAGAGGCTGCTGTGGGAGGGGCTGGAAGGACTGGGGAGATAAGAAGACAAAGGTGTGGTGCTTTCCCCCAGCCATGCAGAAGTTGGGGTCCTTTGGATCATAGTATTCACACATGTAAATGTAGCGGTAAAGAATGAGCAGGCCTGCTTGAATCCCTGTCCACAGAGGAATTCATTCCCTGGGGCACGTGTGAGGAGAAGCCCTCCAGGGAAGAAAAGAGGCATTTGCCACATTTGATGTGCAAGCCACCCAGGTGCTCCCTTGCCTTACTTGCCAGTACTAGCTGCCACCTGGTGCTTGAAACCAGCTCTGGAAGTTGTTTCCTGAAGTGAGGTTCATGATCATGCATCACCTGCATCTGCACAACTAGGGTGCAGGATTTAAACACCTGAAGGAGACCTGGTGGTGTAGCAGGTTAAGTGCTGGTTCCTAATGAAGTGTCAGGACTTACAGTCCAGAGCCTATGCCTAGACTCCACCTCTCCATGGACCGACTAGAACCTGGAGCCAAAAGGAAGTGCAGGTCTGTGATCATTATTTTCACTGTAACCCTGGTATGGATTTGACTGTGTCTCCCAAAATCATTGCTGGACCGTGATTCTCAGTATTACATAATTATCTTTCAATTTATGATCTGATTGTCCTATATATTATAAATCCTGACCTCTCTGACATTGATGATGGCCTAATGACTGGAGATACGTAGTCAGCCTGCCGGTGGTCAATTCGAATCCATCAGCAGCACCTCGGGACAGAAGAGCAATGTTCTCCATGGAATTGCAGCCTCTGGAAACCTGGGGGATGGACAGCTGTGAGCAAGTTCCAATTCAATGGGAATGAGTTTGCGTGACAGTATCAAAGGGTCAGGAAGACCCTCAAAGGGTGGATTGACACAGTGACTGCAGCAGTGGATGTGAGTGTGTCAGAGATTGTGAGGATGGGACAGGACAGGACATGGTTCAGATCCGTTGTCCAAAGGGAAACAATGAGTTGACTTGACAAGACCTAACAAAACAAAAACACGGTGTTATAATTCAGAATACAATTTCCAGGATTCGGTTATACCTGAGTCAACCTCTTTTGAGACATAAGAGCACGTGAGCAGAGGTCAGAGAGACCTCATTCCCACAAGAAAGAAGAGCCAGGAGCGGAGTGTGTCCTCTTGAACCCCTGGCTCCCGGCTGGTGACCTCCTCTGCGGACAGTGTGCAGATCTGCCTGGGCCTCGGGACCCAGAGATGTGGAAAGGACATGAGGGGCATTCGCTCAGACGTCACCGAGAGAGCTCCCCCTCAAGTCAAGCTTTTAGCTTTCTGGACAATGGGAGGGCACGTTTTCCTTTATTAAAGACATTTAGCAATTGTATTTCTGCTCTTGCAGCTCTGAGTCACCACAGTAGATGCCTTTCACATAAAAAAAGACAACAAAAAACATCATACTAACAGCATTACCACCTCTAAGCGTTTCAAAAAGCCACCACTGGATTTCAGCTAGAAGCTGACACTTTTCAGAATGCACACACACATCAGGAAACAGTGCCATGTGTTGAGAAGGACATAGGAAAGACACATCATGATGTTAGTGTGAACATCCACATGGCTTCACTGGAGGTCAGCTGGGTTACGGAGTGCTGACCAGGGTCAGCTGAGAATCTTCTATAAAACTGGGCATGTGTGCATTATGCTGCTTTTTTGAGATCTGAGAAATTCTTACCCCAAAACATTTCTAACCCAAAAGTCCTCAGATGCCCTCTGCACCCCAGCCACACAGGAGGAATTTCCTTACTGTGTCGTGCTCCAGACTAACCCAGTGCTGTCACACCTATAGATTTCTTTCCAGAAAATGCTCGCCCTTTAATTACCTTTAGGAGGCATTGCACAATTCTCTCCTTCCACATGGAGAACTGGATTCAATGACCAAATTTATGAAGTTTGTCTTAGGCACTCAGAAATATCAAGCAATATGTATGACTCACAATGTGTTTTATGTAGTAGTCGTAAGAGCCAAATGACAAAAAACTGTCACAAAAATTAACAACCTGGAGGACATTGTGCTGAGTGAAATATCTCAGTCACAAAAGGACAAATATTATATGGTGCCACTGTTGTAGAATGAGGCTGATATTGGGGTGAGGGTAGGACTGAGAAAAACTGGATAAATTATGTTTACTGCATTGAAGTCGATGAGGAAGAGAATAGTTTAAAATTAATATATTTTAGGGCATTATGATAATCATAAGAGTCCGGAATGAGGGTTGCAGAGTGGAGTATACTTCGGGTGGGGGTGGGGATGTGTGGGGTTGGGGAGGGGATTGTGTATCAATGAAGGAGTTTGTCATTTGCTTGTCAAGGAGAGGAGTGAACTGGGGGTGGGGGTGGGGAGAAAAGTGTAACAATGAATGAATGGAAATACAAAATCTCTGTAAATGTTCATTAAAATTAATAAAATAAATAAAAAAAATAATAATAATAATAATAATAATAAAAGAATTTTTTTAAAAGAAAAAAAATTAACACCGAGTCTTGAGAGAAGTCTTTGCCCGCTGTATTCCTGAGGGCCACTCCTGTTGGTGTTCACTCACACTGACACCGGGGCATTTGGAGAACTGGCAGAAAAAGAAAACAGAAGAGAAAGAGGATTCATGGCCTGAAGAAGAACCACATGGATTAACGTTGTGTCTCTGAACATACTTTCAATGGTGAATCACTTAACTGGACCTGGAGGAACCTGCAGGTATAAAGGTCATGTACCAGCCTGCTAGCCGAGAGGGCAGAGGTGGGTTGATTCGCCAGCAGCTATGAGGGGAGAACGTGGACAGCCTCGGAAAGCCCACGGGGGTTCAGAATGTGTTGGACTCCGCTTGATGGCAGGAGGCATTATTCTCTGTTCTAATGAGTAAATAGCAATGTGTGTGATTCTCAGGCATAAAGTCAGATAGATGGAGGTAGAGGTGGAGAGATGAGGATATATATGATTATTGTCTGTCAGATCTTCCAGAATAAACGCATGCTGTAGAAGGGGTGTCACAATCCAATGTGGCTGATGTCGTTAGAGGAAGCATAGAGCGAGGATCTTGATGGCACCTAACAACGACCGACCATGAAGACGTCGACTGCCTTTGCTAAAGCCATGCACCGGTCATCTGTTACAGCAGAACTTTGCCAGACCGAGATAGCTGCGCCTTCTCCTTGTAACTCTGGGATTGGCATCTCATGTCAGCCTACACTCTGACGCTTCTTTTGAGTTAGAATTGTTTGGGGGTACGACTTTCTCAGATCTGAAAAAAAGCAGCATAATGCACGCATGCCCAGTTTTACGTAAGCGTCTCAGCTGACCCTGGTCAGCACTCCGTACCCCAGCCCACCTGCAGTGAAGCCATGCGGATATGCACACTAACGCTGGTCTGCCTTTGTCGCCAGATGAGTTATGTGATCCTTGATTTTGTTGAAAACACATCTTGCTTTTTGTAAGTAGGACTTGACATCAGATCAGCCAATGGCTTATGGTGAAAAGGCTGATTAATCTGTTGTTAGTGAAATGTGTGGGGATTGGGGGGCAGGATCCCAGCTGCCTTATTAGCTAGCATGGCCCTCATGGTGTCCTGCAGACCCTGGGACCCCGCAAATGTCTTTCCTCACCAGACACGCTTTCATCTCGCCCACCTCGCCTCTGCCTCCCCCGCTGCTTGGAATATCCAGGCATTTTGTAGATTGAGCCCTCATTATGTCGACCCAGTGTGTGATGGTGGCAGCGTTGTTTTGTGAAGCAGAGAACAAAGAACGAGTCGGAGAAGAGTTTCCTAACATTGGGATTTTCTTTTACTTTCTGCCCTCAGACACGTGCCAGCTGTCTGTAGGCTTCTGGGTTTCTCTGTTCTCATAACGCTCATTTGGGGGTTAAAAGAAAGACAATGAAGCAAGGACAAGAGCAGGAAACTTTTAATCCTTTCAACAGGCGTGTCTGTCTCCTGGTGTTTCCTTCCTCTGCACCAGTCAACTGAACAGCCACGGAACCTGCTGGATGAAAACGCTGTGTGTGAGCTTGTTGGAACCTTTGACTGGGCATGGCCAGTTATTTCATAAATACTCCACTAAATTGTGTTTGTAATGATGGTATGACAGCTGTCCTGTGGTCCTTTCTGAGATCAGTGGTTTGTCTTAAAGGAATCCTCACGCTGGGAGCATCATAGCCTATGTCTCAGCCTCCTTGCCTTACTGCCTGTATGTTCTGTGGCACCTTTTCTCCACAGGGATGCTGCTGACATGAGAAACTTTTTTAGCCAAAATGAGTTTCTCTGATGATTAGACAGGCTGGCACAGTTGGCCACAGGGCAGGCCCCGTGCGAGCCCTTCTGGGTAGAACATTATGGTGGTAAATTGAAGGAACGGTGTCTCACACAGACCACAGCCTCAGGGTGTGAGGGGCAAAGGTTTAATATGCCTCTCAGCTTATCCAGAAAACCAGTTTAGCCAAATGTCCCCATTCATGTTCCTGATGTTCCTCTGTGTATCCTATCAAACTGATACTTGGCATAAAGGTGAGAGAGGTTCAAACCAACCAGCCTCACTCTCTCCTCCTACAAAGATCACGGCCTGGCGCCATGGCTAGGGGACTCTGAGTTAGGCCTCCCTGGGCCACAGCGGATCTGAGTGGTTTTGGTGTGCGCCTGGTGGCTTTGCTCTTCAGTTGCCTAAGTCACCAGCTTTCCCCCTAATGCAACGCACAGAGCTTTCACTCTGCTGCTTGGTGGGAGGCCCTGTAGCATGCAGGGTGTACGTCTAGCTGAGCCATTTGACTGGCATTTGGTGCTGCTGCTGCCTGCAGTGGAGACGTCTACTCCTCCCCACCTGCCACCAACACAGGACACACACCTCCAGCCACCCAGGCTTCCCAGGCTCGCCTTCTGAGCTCCTGCCCAAGTCCTGTGCCCCCGTCAGGCACCCAGAGTTTACTTCCCAAGTTGAGATTGCTGACACTTGAGTGTTTCCGCCCGAAACCAGGTGTTTGATCAAGCCGCCTGCTGGGCACTGTGGAGAGACTGACTACCCATCTGTGTGGCAACGCTCCATACCTGCCATTAGGACTGAGGACTAAACAACCTCAGGTGCGACACCTGGGAACGCCACTGCTCTTACGAGGAGAATTCAATCCGGTATTTTTAGTTTGCCAAGATGCAGTCTCAGTATTGCGTTTCTGCCCTTTCCCCGCAGAGCTGAGTAGCTGAGTGTACCACAGATGGAAAATGTTTCCAAGCACAACAAAAATTTGTTGTCCTGAGGGTCAGCCTGGCCAGGCGTGGGCTGTCCCCTGGCCTGCATGGCGGCTGTGGAGAGCTGGCTCAGGGGGCGAGCCCACGGGTGGGCTTTCTGCACTTGGATCGTTAATGGGTTAGGATGAGAGTCAGCTGGGCTCAGTTAATCACGTTTTCAAAGCTTTAAAAATGCTGGCTGACATGCTGCTTCCGAAGCCCTGACAATGAAAACCCAGAAGGCCAGGGAGCGACTCAAGAAGTTGCACTTACTAAGTTTTGTATTTGGCAGTCTGCTATTGTTATGTCTATTAATTATGCAGGAGATGCCGATGTTGGAGCTTCACAGACCAGTCAGACATTGAGAGGTAATTGCTTCAGAGTTTGCCTTGTTTTGTAAAGTTGCCTTCCAGCGATCTCTATCTTGAGGTCCCCTTTGCTGTGTGAGTTGGAACTGCCCCTCCAATACCCTTCAGTTCCTTTACGAATCATCTACAGGTCTCTCGCGTCCAACGCCTCTGCCTGCTTCAAGCTTGCTTTGCCTTGTGTGTTCTCTCTTCTGACCCTTTGAGTGAAATCCAGAGTTTGTTCCACACACACTTGCTGCTTGGGCTGCACTATCACCTGGGAGGCAATGTTGTTTCCTGCCCTGCTCAGCTATAGGGCATCTCAGGCCAACCTACACATCCCACTGAGCGCCCCACCTCCTGGCAGCCTACCCAAGCCAAGTCCTGTTCGCCTGCAAGAGAAGGTTTGTGAGGTGGAGAAACGAATCCCCTTAATTAAAAGAAAAAATATATTACTGATACCCAAATATTGAGGACAAGATAAGAAATACCTACTTATTTCTTATATTGGAGCTCTGGTGACCCAGTGGTAAGAAGTTAGGCTGCCAACCTGAAAGCGCACAGTTCAAATCCCCAGCTGCTCTGCAAGAGAATGACTGTCTGTCTCCTCCCGTGAGACTCACTGCCTCTGAAACCAGTTCCAACCCAACGGGATGTAACAACAGTTTGTATAAAAGCACAGTTTGATGACTGAGGGTGGTGAAGGAAATGTGAAAGATCTGGTGTGAAAAACAATGTATTCGAATGTTGTAAATAAAACATTATGAAATAAACCAAAAACAAAGAAAGGGGGGAAATAATTTTATTATTGTTTTATTATGAGTTACTTAAGTACAAAAACTTTTTTTCCCATTTACTCTGTGCCCTAAGAATAAATAATTGGAAGGTTGTTGATTGCCTTCGAGTTGAGCATGACTCGAAGCAACCCTATGAACAAAAGGCCTGAAGCCCCTCTATACCTATCGACATTTATCAAAGTTCATAGAGTTTCTGGAGGCATGTTGTTTAGGAAGTGGATGCCACTCCTGCTTCCATGCCATTGAGTTGCCTGTGATGTCTAGTGACCGTATATACAGCAGCTCTGAACCCTTCCCAGTCCTGAGTCAATCTCACTAATACCAATCTACAAACCCCCATTGTCCCAGTTACTGTATCAGTCTATCTCATCTGGGGTCTTCGTCTCCTGTGCTGTCTGTTCACGCTTCCAAGCATGCTGTCCTTCTCCAAGGACCGATCTCTCCTGGCCACGTGCCCTAAGTAAGTGAGGCAGAGCTTCAGAATCCTAGCCTCCAAGGAGACACTTGGTTACACCCTCTCCAAGACAGACCTATTTGTTTTCTTGGCAGTCCATGGTATGTTCAAGACTCTTCTCCAGCACCACAACTCAAAGGCATCAGTTTTTCTGTCATCCTTAGTCATTGTCCAACTCTCTGAAACATAACAAGTAACTGAGAAGACCATGGCCTGGATTAGGTGCACCTTTGTATCTAGACTGACATGGTTGTTCTTCAGCGCTCTGGAGAGGTCCATGATAGCAGATTAAATAATCTTTAATGTAAAAAAAAAATTCTGTGGTTCTGTATATTTCTATTTAGAATTAAAAAAATTATAAAGATGTAGACCAGGAAATGAAATTTCATTTCTAAACCTCTTATAGGAAAATGCAGAAAGAAGTTAGCTGCCAAACATCCAAACATATTGATTTTTGTTTGGGAATGACTGGTTGGTTCTCAATAGTTGATGAACACAAGGGAATAAGGACTAATGTCAGTGTAACATGTAGGCTGACCAGTAACATAAACAAGTTTTTGGCAGGACTTTGAACTTGTTCTTTACAATTCAGTCATCATCCGGCAGGTAATACTGGAGCTAACTCAAATGTGTAAAAAGTGGGTAACCCAAAATTGAAAGAGTTGAAAGTGAGTGCCCTGCTTGAAAGGTAATCCTCTCCCAGGAAAACGAGGGCCATGTGCGTATCACGACGCAGCGACCAGACCCTTGATCAGGGTAGGAAGCTAAGGTGCTCCACTCAAGACAGCACCAACCGCAGCGTTTGGAATACGAGTCGCTCTCCATGGTCTTGACAGTAACCCAGTCTCTTGCTTTCTGTTCCTTGGCGGGCTCACTATACCCTTCCACCCCTTGCATATCAAGACTTTGAATCATAATTTTTCCCATTCCAGTTACCATTTCATCAGAATTATTTTTTATCTTATATTGCTTTCCTTTCAAAGTTTGTGTACATTGTGTTTCACACTGTTTTTCCACTCATATGGTTTTTCATGCAATAATTCCCCATGCATTCATTGGGCATTGCCCATCATTACCCTGTCTTTTCAGGTTCCAGCTGGATCCTTCCTATTTCCTTCACCCCTCCCTCCACCCACCAAAGTGTGTAACCCTCATCAGAATTTTTTAAAATTATGTCCTGTTCTCATTTCTCTTTATCTGCCATGATAGAAATGGTTAGAACTGATTTGAAGTCCTGGTTTCTGGTCATGAAATCCTCCCTATTTTCTGAAAATGGAAAGACTGTTACTCTTGGTTTAAACATGAAAGGGGGCATTTATTAACCTAAGTCTTAACAAAAGGTGAAAGTTACTCAGGTAAATCAGTGCGGAAGTATTTTTGTGGATTGGAACTTTAGGGAGCGCCTGCATTGTGGGAAAAGGGAGCCCATGATTGACTGGAACACGGTCTTGACAGGGAAGGAAGCCAGGCAGTCGGAATGAGCAAGTACCTGCAGCTTCGCTCAGCCCCCAGGTGGGGCTCAGATCAGGTGTCCAGGGTGCAGAAAGCTGTGTCAGTGTTAAAGATTGAATCATACTCTCCTCAGCAACAGAGGGTGAAGTACTGTCCTCAACGTGGCCTTGGTTTTTGTTGTGAAATCAATCTTTCTTTGGAAATGTTAAGTCATATCAGAATGGGTCCTGGGAGAAGGTGTCTTCTAGTCATAATCCCTTCTGATTGGGATCTCAGAAGAGGGAAGATGCAAAGAGGAGGGCACACAGGGCTGTGTGGGGATTGACTAACTGCCCCTAAAGTCCATCAGGACCACGCAGCCAAGAGCTGGGAAGAGACAAGGCAAGTTCCTTCTGGTAGAGCGGGCAGGAGGCCGGCCCTGCGTGGGCCCTGAACTCTGGAGTCTAGGCTCCAGCACCGTGAGAGGAATAAATAAAAGCGGTAAAGGCACCATCTCTGTGGTGTTTTTGGTAGAGCAGCCTTGGTAACTAAAATGTTTCAAGCAACACTCCTTTATCTTGCTGACTTTGAGAGAAGCCCTGAGAATGGTATTGTCTCCTGACCACTACACTGAGAGGCCCCGAATGACACTGTGAGCCTGTTCCCCAGAGCAGGAGAGACTCGGTGACTTTGGGATTCAAAGCAAGTGTATCAGTTCCAACAACCTGTCACATGAACAAGAGCATGAACATAAACATGAACACCATGTAATCAAGTGAGAATAGGCTGTAATGCAGGCCAATGGACTACGGGATCTTTCAAAGGTTTTATCTCCATTGTCAATTCAGTTTCGTTTTTAAGGGTTCTCATTTAAAATCAGAGCTTGGTAAATCGGTTCATTTTCTTTGTATGAGTCAGATTTGTTTTCTGTTTTGTTTTATCATTTTCTCCTCTTTGTCTAGTGGAAAGGATCTGTGCTGTCATTTCAAAGACTCATGGTTCAAATCTACGAACTGCTCCAGGGGAGAACAATAAGCACTTTCCTCCTGGGCAGTTGACAGCCTCTGAAAGGCCACTGCTTCTGACTCAGCAGTACACAGCAACAACATTTATGCGTGCCTTTCCATTATGAGTCCGACCAAACTTGTGATAAAATGAATTCTCTAAATATTTTCTAGCCAAGATCTCTTGGTTGGACTCTGTCCAGAGAATTCAAGAAGTAGAATCCCCTAATGTTATTTGGTTGACATTCTGCCCTTGGGAAATGGGAGGTAAGAACAGAAGAGTCTGTGATAGTGTTTCTCAAAGTTTAGTATCTAAAGTGGTCACCCACAGAGCTGGGTTAAAGACAGCTCTTGGGTTCCAGGTTCTTCTGATACAACAAATGTCTCATCCAGGATTTAAAACAAAGCGTGAGTGGTGACGCTGAGCCTGGTGGCCCACATCCTGCCTCTGAGCGCTGTTGGATTGGGAAATCATGCTTCTCTGTAGGTTGCTTAATGACTTCATCTTTGAGGCTGAACACTGTGGCCACCACTCCTATGATTACATAGACCAACTTCCTGTGATGAGAGGAAAGGTAAACCTTCTTACCAAGGCTTAAAACACGGCCCAGGTAAGATTTTTTAAAAAGTGCCTTCTAGACACTTGAAAGACTGTGGCTGCTTCACACAGAGAGGGGGCTCAGTGGTTCAAGCCTCCCGCTGGGTTTCATCCATCATTATTCTCAGCTCACCCTCTCTCCCACGTGCCTCAAGGTTTTAGAGAATTAGAACAACTTTTTCCCCCTAAAATGTTCAGATTCCGTAGTCGAAAGATTTATAAACTCCTATAATTTGGTTTTCATTCCCAGGTAATGAAATTTTCCAAAATCTCTCCGTTGATGCTTAGGAAAACCAAGTAGCTCATGTAGAAAATTTCAACTGTAGATTGACAAATGAAATACTGTTCCCTTTATGCAATTGTTAATTTCCAGGCAGCGAGTTTGGTCAACCAAGGGCGAAAAAAAAACCCCTTTGAATGAAATGTGTTATTTATAGCAGATGCAAAGCATAATTATTATCAGTTCTTGTTAGAAAATATACAGGAAAAAAATATCCTTTTTGTTATTTAAATATGGCAGGGGTACACTGAGATAGTACAGATGTTAATCCACAGCCTCAGCTGCATCCTGGGTAATCATTATTATGTTTTATTCTTATTTAGAATTACTAGTAATAGACTGCCTTTCTGTATGAAATTCAAATCAGGGAACACCAATGAATTGAGATGATTGATATTATATATACACACATAATAATTTTGGAATGGGGGACAATAGAAATATTTCTCTCTTTAAAAAAACCCTACCAAACTTGCTGCTGTGTTAGTGATACTTTTTAGTGAACTAAATATGCTAATACTTCATTTAATTCTTTCTAGTTGAATAGCTAACCCTCAACCAGTATCATGGTTGTGAAAATATTATCCTTGCAAATTGCAGGGGTGATGAGGATAGGTATGTCAGAGACAGTAAAGTTGGCATAGGACAGAGCAGGTTTCAGGGATATTATACATAGGGTCGCTATGAGTCGCAAGAGACTCAATGGCACATAACAACAACAAAATAACAAATACCTAGATTTTTAAATAGCTGGCCACAAACCGGGGCTGTTTGATAATATAATTTTATCTATCCTTTTGTTTTGTATTTTCTTTGTTGAAGTCCTTTATGTAGAACAATTCATGGAGAGCAGGAAGGAAGGTTGGTATGGTATTGTTGTTAGATGCCGTTGAGTCAAGTACAACTCGTAGCAACACTGTGAAGAGCAGGTCTGCACCCTGTCCTGTTCTGTGCCGTCTTTGCACTTCCTGACACACTAGAGCCCATTGCAGTCACTGTGTCGGTTCACCTGGTTGAGGGTCTTCCTCTCCTTCGCCGACTCACCACCTTTCCAAGCAGCATGTCCATCTCCAAGGAATAGCCCCCACAAGCAACATGCCCAAAGTATGAAGGGTGAAGCCTCATGATCCTTGCCTTTAAAGAGCACTCTGGCTGCATCCTCTCCAAGACGTATTTGTTTGTCCTTTTGGCCGTCCGTGGGATGCTTTACTTGAGGAGATTAGCCATTTTTTTCCCTTGGAGTGGCTCACTCTCACTCTTACTGTGTGTGTGAGACCATGACCATGCATCATGTGCACACAGCACAACTTCCTATGGAGTACGACAGACATAGATCTATGTTGAGATTATTATGGGCAGATCTGAACCTTGTCTTATCTTACATCAACCTCACAATCTCTCACACGCTCAATCCCACTGTGACAGTCACTGTGTCAATCTATCTTGTTGAGGGTCTTTCTTTTTCTATGACCCTTCACCTTTCCCAACTTTTTTCCAAGGTGTCTCCCCTCCTGACAACTTGCCCAGAGTATGTGAGACTGTCCTTGCCTCTAAGGAACACCATGGCTGCATTTTTTCCAAGACGGACTTGTGTGTGCTTTTGACAGCCCTTGAATATTCAGTGCTTTTCACCAACACCACAATTTAACAGCATCAGTTTTTCTTTCATCCTTATTCATATATGTTGTTGTTTACCATAGAGTCAGAAAACTGACTCATAATTGACTCCAGCAGGTTTTCAAAGGCAGTTAATCACACGAGAGGAGATCGCCTATCCTTCTTCTTTGAAGCAGCTAGTGGCCTCAAGTGGCATGTGTTCAGGGATTGCGGCGCAACTTCTTGCCACCAGAACTAACGAGTAACTCGTGGTTGCTGAGAAGCTGAACACTGTGACACTGATGTGTCAAATGCAATAATGGTTACCCATGGTGGACAGTGTTTGGTGGAGCTCCCCGATTCAAACAAGCTTGGAAGCAGGAGTGGCATCCGGAAACTCTGTGAACCTAGAGAGAGGATGAAAGTCACACAAGTGTTGAGGGCTTTCATTCATAGGTTCACTATCACTTGCCTACGACTCAATGGCACTTAGCAGCAACAACACACATACAAGAAAGGTGGAACTTCACCTCAGATACTTTGAGCACATTGTTAGAAAAGGCCAATTCCTGGGAAAAGATACCATCCTGAGAAAAATGGAGGGTCAGGGTGAGGGTCAGGGTAAGAGAGGAATACTTTCAGCATGATGGTCTGTGGATTGACACAGTGACTGTAACAATAGACCTGAGCAGAGTGGAGAATAATGATAAAGGCAGAGAACAGGACAAGGTTCTAATCTATTGTCACAGAGTCACTGTGAGTCACAGCTAACTTGGTGGCATGTAACGGCGACAACATTCAATAGATACATATCTACAAGTCACAGTTAACTTGGCGGCATTAATGGCAACAACATTTGATAGATAAATATAGATACATAGTATTTTTGTAAAAAGGTAGTCTATAGACAGAAGGAACAAGAAATAGAAGAGAGGGAGTGCTATTCGGCTGGTCTGTATGTGGATGCTGTTAGTAAAAGAAGCCTTCAATATGACGTAAAAGAGCCTGTCTCTTCTTCGTAATAATAGGAAATGAATGATAGTCAATGGGAAATTTAATCCAGAGGTGAAACTCAATCTGTGATGTGTTATTGCTTCTTGGTCATTTATTTTTCTTATTTTGGTGCTGTTTCCTGTTGGTTTTCCTATTTGATAAACACTCTTCATTGTTGAATATTTCTCTTATTATTTCAGATGACCATACAATGCATGGCCCTGTTTTTGTTCAAGAGCCAAGTCATGTAATGTTCCCACTGGATTCTGAGGAGAAAAAAGTGAAGCTCAGCTGTGAAGTTAGAGGAGACCCAAAACCACACATCAGGTTTGTTGATTTAAAATCATGTGTATAGTCTTTTCATTATAGTCAACAAATACTTACGCAATAGTGTTATACAAAGAGCTTTTAGACAGAATAGAATGAGAATTATAAGGAGGTAGCTGTGTTCTTGAAAAGCTAAATATGCAGTTCCTGTTTCTGGGTATTTTTGGAAAGCTAAGTGTCTAATTTCTATTCATAGCAGTATTGAAAAATAAATGTTCTGATTTACCATCCTGTTGAAAGGCTTAAAAATTTCTAATAAAACCTTTTGTTAACTTGCCGTTTTAAAATGCATCAGCCAACTATAAGGGAAGAAACAAGACTCAAAGCTCAGCACTGAGTTAGGTTTGGGACTTGAAGAAAGAAACTGAAAACTAAGGATGGTTTGCATCATGCAGAACTACCTGAAGTGGTGCCTTGGAATTTGGGGGTTTGACTTCAGAGTAGCCGTACAAGAATTAGGCCCAAACAAGTGGCTAATCTAACCCAAGAACACCTTCCAGAAAAAATCCCTTGGACCCAAATGGTACTTCCTGCTATTTATGTGGAAGGGACTGAACTGTATTTCCTCAAAAGACTAAAAGAAACAAGAAAATGCCTTTCCCAGGCTTTGCTGTTGAATGGTTTTAATAGGAGATAAGACACAACTGAAGACAGAATTAGTGAAATTCAAAATAGAAGTGAGGGAATAATTTGAAGGGAGAGAGGGAGGACCCTAGGAATGAAAATGAGAGAGAGTGCAGGTGCATGGAGGAAAATAGTTTTCCAGAACTAATTAAAATATATCAAGCTACATATTGAGGAAGCTTGATAATTTCCAGGCATTATCAGTAAAAATAAAACCTCATCTATAATTATCATGATATAGTGGTAGGACATTAATTCAAAGAATAGGAGACAGAATATAGTATCAACACGATTAGAGAAATTAGCTGTCAAGTTTATATTTTGGAGAAATAATTGGTTTTCATGCAGAGAGAGACTGAAGTTTATCTCCAGCAGACTTTCACCAAAGGAAATGCTCAAAGATGTACTTTACACAGAGAAAAAGTGATCTCTGGTAAAGATCTGAGATACTAGAACATTTGGTATGTCAACAAACAAAAAGTCCTCCCTTTGGTCAGAGAGTTGATCCCAGCTCAAGGTGACCCCATCAACCCTTTTTTAAGGTAGACCTCATTCGTAAGTCCTCCCTGACTGTGATTTTTATGGAAGCTGGCTTCCAGGCCCTTTCTTTCGTGGTACTCTTGAGTGGATTTGAACCACTGATCTCTAGGTGAGCAGTTGGACAAGAAGCCATTTGCACATCTCAGGTATCAACAATTTGTCAAATAAGAAGGAAATGTTACTAATTCCAAATAAAAATTGATGGTACTAACCAAAAACATATGAAAAAGAATTTTTTCTTGTAAACTAGAAAAAGAGAAGTTCAAATTAAAAAGAAAAGAGAGTTAGAAAGATATTTGTTGGATTATCTATATGACTAAAAGTATAATCAGGCTCCTACTTTTCTGCATATACAAAAATCAACACTAGATAAACCACCTAAAAATGTACAATAATCAGAACAAAAAATCAAGAAAAAGTATTTATGACTTTGAAAGGGGGATTCCTAAATCAAAAAGAAAAATTACAAGTCGTAAAAGAAAATATTTAATTTCATTAATATTTAGGAACTCTTCAGAATATGCTAAGTAAGATTATAAACTTCAAACTGGGAGAAGATATTTTTAATATGTAATCTTTGGAAAACTGTTACTTATTCAGAATACTTAAAAGGTTCCCATAAACTTTTTAAAAACAAATAATCATTTAAAAACAAAGAAACATTAGCAAAAGACTTAAGTCGGCACTTGTAAGGAAAAGAGAAGAAAACCCCGTGTTCAAGAAACATGCCAAAATACCATCCATCTCATCGGAAAGAAGAAATGTTAGGATTAAACTGAAATGCCATTCTTTCAAGCTTGGAGCCGTGACAGAAATTTACTAAACTGACAATGTGAGTGGGAAAGATGTGGAACAAATAGAAGCCACGTACAGCCTTGGTAGGAAAGTGAAATGGATTGAAAGTCGTGAAAAGTAGTCACTGTAGAGAACTGGGTGTGCCCACGCCTTGTGATCCGGGATCTAGGGTGCTCCGTGAACGTCCAGAAATGGACAAAGGTATGTTCACAGAAACACAAGGAATAGTTAAAATTAATGGGTTTCGGTTGCCCCAACTGTTGTGGAGTCATAATTTTGAACAAACAAAGGAACTCAGAAGAATCCATAGAATAGAATCACATTTCTATAAAATAAAAAAAGTAGAATGGTGTTGTTTGAAGACACTAATATAATAATAATAATAATAATAATAAAATTATGCAGAAATTAAAGAAATTTAAAAAGTTAAAGATTATAATTACCCATTGTAAGCACAGGAAAAAGTAATTATATTCCTTGTTTAAAAAGAGACCTTCATTGCCTCATGATTCTTTACACCTTACATATACTTAGAAATATTATTTTCCTTAATTCTAATTGAATTAGACAAAACTAAATCTAATAACAATGTGACAGTATATGAGAACCAAAAGAATGTAAGACATGACACAGTCCAACAGAGGGAGCAGGGGAACATGACACAGTCCAACAGAGGGAGCAGGGGAGGTCAGCAGAGAGGAGGCGCCGAGGTGCAGTTGAAGTGGGGACGGGTCGTTATCAAACCTGCAGAGAGTAAATGACAGTGTGTACGAGTTAAAGGATGGTCATACCACTGGAATGGAAATGACATTAGATTTTCATTTCTGTGTTCAGTCATTGACTTACGGATCATAGCACCATTCCTCCAGCCATCCACATGTCTTTTCAAGTTGTGAACCCTCATGTTACACAGAGAGGGCCCTGGTTTACCTGGGGGAGGAATAGCAGAGCTTCCACCCAGATGTCAACCACAGTAGCTCAACCTTGAACTGTGACACATTAAGACTCGGAATATCCGTTCTTAAAGTATTGTACAAGTACAGGCTGCCAGGCCTCAGGCGAGGCTTAAGGAGTTCAGAGGTCAATGGGCTACATTTTCAATTCTTTGCTTGTATTAGGGGATGCATAGACATGACGGTTGTTGGCATGCTATGCTGTAACTGCTAGAGGAAGTCTGTGTTCTGGGTCATCCTGGAGGGAATAAAGCCATCTTCAGTGTGAGAAAGGCAGGCCTGTTGGTGCTGATTTCACCAAAAAGGAGATTTTACAGCTGAATCATGAGAACACATCATTTTTGCCATATGGATAAGGAAAGAAAGTGCATTCCAGAAAGTGTGATGAAGGGAAACTCTTGAACAGATCCTATGATTAGGGGGACACATGAACACGCAGTTTATCATCCACACCAGGTCCCTTTTGAGATAGAAAGGCCATGTCTAATAATTGTTCTAGGACAACAGGCTTGAACCCAGTCCTGGCCCAGACAACTGAGAGGAGTTAAGACTTTCTCCCTCTACTATGTTAAATGCAAGGCTAAAGCCACAATTCTAGAATGGTTTATGCCATAGAAAGGAATGCAAGTGACTAAGACTCCTCAGTCGGTGGATGAGAATGTAAAGGGCCCCAGCGCTCGCTGCGTGAGTTCCTACGTTAACCAGAGAGGAAGAAAAACTTGGCCACCGATGCTGGCACGTTGGTGCTCTGTTTGCCCCCAAATTGTGACACTGAGTTAACATTGCTCTGCAGTATTATGTTCCTAGACATAAGGGCTTGTGTGTTATTTAAAGGGAGCAGTGGAACAGAAACCTGTTGTTTTCAAGGAGGCCTCAGAGAGCTGAGAAGAAAAAGCCTGCGTCAGGTGCTCTGGCAGGTGGCTCATGTGCCCTTTGCACCTGTGCCAAGATTTCTGCCCTTCGAGCAGGTGGCACCTGGGACTCTTGAATGACCTCTGATTGAGAAGAGCCCCAGCGACAGTTGAGAGATCAGATCCTTTCCATGATGAGCATCTTTCCGTCTTTAGGTGGACTTGGTGGGGGAAGAAAGTAGGGGAGGTGCCAAGGTGAGCTCTCTGTGGGAATCCTCAGCGTCTGCTCTACAGACGCCACCATGACCTCTCGTCTTGGTGTTTATTCCCTCAGCTGGGCCTTCTCTTTTCATTTCTTCCTGCCCTTCAATTTTGAAAGAACTGACCCAGACCCAGAAAAAGGTTTTCAAGTTTTGACTCATGCCAGTCACTTTCTGTTGTCTGGAAGTTCCCTATCGGTGATTGGCATGACTTCCTGCACTTGGCATGCTTCTGCAGACGGAGGAATGTCCTCATTTCTGGCTGGAGGACCTTCGTCAGGAGCTGCACGTTCAACTGAGTTTGCAGACAGCAAATCCCAAGTCGAGAGTTCCTGCCCTTCCTTCTCTGCCAAGCTGGAGCACTCAGCAAAGAAAGGATTTTGTGGCTTCAGATCCCATAGACCTTTCTAGCAAGGCCAGCAGAATCAGACACTCAAGGGCTCCACAGTGCTGATGTGTATTGCACACAAGCCCTGCCCTGCTCCCTGGAGAGAGGCAAGCTGTGCTTCACAGGTAATCCAGCAATCAGTTTAGGAAACACATCAGATTGTCTTGGCCTCTGGGAAAATCCTACGTGCTCCAGTGAGTACCACTGCTCTGTTACTGATGCAGGCAGCCCCCCAAGTTACGAGACGGATCAATCCGGATGTGTGTATCTGACTTGGGTTTGTAGGTAAATTGGAACAGGTAAAACAGATATGTGCAGTTTTTATGTAGCTTTAGCTTTAACGTGGGGCGAGGAGGCTTGAACTGCCTGTGGAGCACTGAGGAGGAAGGATTTGTTAAGAGGAGTGCTTCATGCTGTCATCTCCAAGTGAGAGCAAATTTACATAACATTAAAAGGCAAGTAAGAGATGCCTGAGACGCCTAACCCAGGAACTTACTGGACTTAAAAGATCCCTCGAACACTGGAAATAGGCTGAGAGCTTTTTTCAAGAGTTTCAGTGTGCAGACAGATAAGGAATTCAGTGCAACCCACGTTCAGTTGGAACGAACAGTGACTGCTTTGCCATAAAGCTTGGTGTAGTGCTTTGTTCTAGGGACTCAGCTGTATGTCAAGGAAAGCACTTTACGTTCTAAATGCTCCTTCTTCCTTTGCTCTGTGTATGTAAAAGCAGACAATAAAGTAGATGAACTGACTGCAGAGCGTTTACCGAGCTGACAGGCAGCATGCAAAGTTCTCGTCATCCTCACCCCACTTTAACACAGCCACTCGTGGTCCTGTTCCCAAATTCCACACTCTGCTTGCAGCTCGCGTTAGATTGCAATTTCCTCTTTGAATTTTTAGATTTGTCCTATTAAATTGCCCCACGATCATTTGATGTGAGAGTTATGGCTGGGACGTGATCAGCTGACTCAGAAGCAGCTCTGGGGTGGACAGTCAGTGCTGGGGATTCATGTGTGGACAGAGCTCCGAGAATATAACCCTGCTGTTTGCTCTTTGTTGCTGATTACTTTCTTGTCGGTGTCAGAACACAGGGAGAATTACTGTCAGGCCTGGGGAAAATGTCAGGGTCTGACACCCACCTTCTCACCAGCAAGCACGTGGAGAGTGATTTCATCATCTGGCCCACCACCCACCCTCAGCTTTGAAACTCTTCCTTTTCAGGCAAGATCATAGCCATGATCAGAGGCTGCTTTGATGGGCTGGAATGCACCTGAAATTGTGTGTGCAACAGAGCCCAGAAAGATGGTGGCTAGCAAAGAAGTGAGAGATTTCTTGAGTTGATTTCAGTGAGGGTCTGCGATGGTAGAAGCACAGGGTCTGTGCGGCTCGAAGGCGAACACACACGACTGAGATCGGGCACTATCTGTAGGGAGTTTTGGGGGCATGCACAGTTGGGAATTTGACTATAAGCCAGAGGGTCGGAATCTCTGCAAACGTGTGGGTCAGGCAGCTTTTACCCTGCACACTGGCCATTCCCGCAGCTTCAGTCAAGGAGAAGACAACAGCAGACAACCACTCCTGGGTCATAAGGCACTTGATTTTTGTTGGAGAGACTTGACCTTGAACTGGTTACTACAGAGAAGACAGAAACTGCACGTGGAAGAGTAGGATGAGATCGGCAGGGATTGGAGGGGGTTTTGAGCTGTGTGTCACTAGAAATATCAAAGAAGGCTTCATGGGAAGGTGCAGTTATTATGAGTTGGGTAAGGAGTGGCATTGCCAACCCAAAGGCGGGTGACCTGAAGCCACCAGCTGCTCCTCTGGAGAAAGATGGGCAGTCTCCTCTCTCCCGATGTAAACCTGCTGGAGGGTCCACTGTGAGTGAGTTCCCGCAGTCTGCACACAACAGCAGCAGCAACAGAGAGAAAGCGAGCACATTCTGCTCTCGCCGAAACCATTTTTTTTAAATTTTGAAACTAGCTGACCTACATTTTTCCATTTCAATGATTTTCATCGTGCACACCCAACATGTTGCTCTGGGGATCAGTCCCCCTGAGGGATCAGTCCCCCTGAGACCTGTTCCGCTTTGAGCATCTTGCAAGCTTGTCCCAGGAATGGTGGTTGTCTGTGAAGAACACTGGCCGGGAATTGAACCGAGAACCCCTGCATGAGATGGACCGTCCTCCAGCCAAGCCAGCACCACGTCTGACACCCCACTGTAGGGCCCCGTGCTGTACCAGCAGAGCGTGCAGGGGAGTGTGTGCACACATCGAAGTGGTAAGCTTCCCTGTTTGAAGGAGAGAAGATGAACATCTCTAATTTTGTTCATTCTTTCTACTGCTTTGGATCGATTTCCTTGATACTGCAGCGTTGCCTTGTTTTCACCTCCCAGTGGGAATGTGGTGAAACTCCCCGTAATGCTGGTGCTTCTCTCCAGTTGCTGATATTCCGCGGCAGATTTGGGGGTTAAAACGTAAGATAGAAGCTTATTGAATTGTATTTGCTCGAGAGTTCATAAGCATTCGGATGACTTCTTGGAAGGCAATTTGGTTAAGAAAAGCTCTCCCCTCTGGAATCTTATTAGATATTAAAAAAAAATGTAAACCTGTTGCTGACTACGCTTTGCCGGTTGAAACGTGTGTGTTCTATGGAAACGAACTTACTGAACTCAGGACTGGAGTCAGATACACCTGTGACCCAAGTAAACAAATAAGAGGGAAGCAGAGTTTTATTTTGGGTTCTGTTACTTCATGGCCTAACCAGCAGATCACTGTGGTTTTTGACTGATGTTAGAGTATCGGTATAAGGAGGCATCAGAGTGGTCCGTGATTAGGACCAGTCTAGTCCCCGAGACAGTTCCAGATGAATAGAGCTTTTTTGATATGCATTCAACCAGTTTAGTCTTATTTAGAACCAAGTCAGAGGAACTCAGCTGCAATTCCCTTATATGTCCAGAAATAAGGTGGGTTCTGTCATCTGTTACCCATTTAAAAAACAACCATGAGCCAGCAGAGAGATGCCCTGAGGAGTCCTGGTAGGAGAAAGATATACATCGTACGGTGGGATGTTCAAGAGAAAGTGAAACAATTATACAAGCATCTACTATAGTCATAAAAGCAGTTATTGGAATTTTAATGCTTATGTGAAAAGATGGACTCTGTTCATAGACATTTATGATGTCACCACTACTGAGTATGTCTGTGCCTCTTTTTTCGCACTGTGGTGAAAAAAAAAAAACAAAACAAAGAAAGGCAGGAGTAATATTTCATGCTATTTATTATAGTTTTTATATCTTTTAGACAATTGAGAAGTATTGATTAATATTATAAAGCTTTATCCACTGTCGTCTTTATACTGTAGGTGGAAGTTAAACGGAACAGATGTTGACATTGGTATGGATTTCCGCTACAGTGTTGTTGAAGGCAGCTTGTTGATCAATAACCCCAATAAAACCCAAGATGCTGGAACGTACCAGTGCAGAGCGACCAACTCCTTCGGAACCATTGTGAGCAGGGAAGCCGAGCTTCGGTTTGCTTGTAAGTAGCAGTCATATCAGGGTGCAGATGTTAAGATTGCACCAGTGTGCCTTCCAGAGACTTCTTATAAACTGAACGCATTTTATGTGTCACATGATCTTCCTTACCCTTCTCATATTTTGTGTCTTTTTTTTGTTGGTTAAATTGTAATTCTGCATGAGAAGATGTCATGCTTCTGGTTTTATAGAGACTGAGATAGTCTGATTATGGTTATGTGATGCTTCAGTCATACATACATCTGCACACACTCAAATTCGCACACAAATTTGTTCGAGCCCTGGTACCACAGAGACTAAGCACAGGGTTGGTAACCAGGTCAGCAGTTCCAACTTACCAGCTGCTCTAAGGGAGAAACACCAGGCAGTCTTCTTCCATAAAATGAGAAAATACTAGAATCCCCATGGGGTGGTGGTCTCTGTCCGATAGACTTATCATAAAGCAGAATCAACTCCAAGGTACAGGACAACAACATACATTTATGTATACATTACAGAGTGACACATTCCAAAGGGAGTGTGTATAAAAGTATAGAGCTGCAAAGAACTTAACGGTCAATTATGCTGAGTGAATAAACTCCGTATCATAAGGACAAATACTGTGTAAGATCATTATTGTAAAAATAGAAGGATAACTAGTAAAACATGTATGGAAATCCAAGGCGGGCAGGCGTGGGATCAGAGGAGAGAGGATGAGTAGGAGTGAAAGTGCAGGGTTGCCCAGTTTGGTGGATGGGGAGGGGGAAGGAAATGGGAACGATCCAGGTGAAGAGACAGGGTAGAGATGGGCGAGGTCCAATAGTGATTAATTTTATAAAACATAATGCATGAGGTTGTATGAAATACAATATGAATGAGGAATAGTGTGAAGCATAAAGTATATGAGCTTTGTAGGGAGACCAATAAAAAAGAAAAAAAAATAAATGCTTAAACCTTAAAGCGCAAAGCTGGAGAAAGCTAGGATAGTAAATTGATTCTTTCTTTAATACTCTGCTTTTTCGGTTTGGGGTTGTTTTTGATTGGGTGGATGTTTTATGTATGTGTATATGTGTGTGTGGTTTGGGTTTGTATCTTGTTTTTGTTTTTGTTTTCATGGAACTGAAAAATGTTAAGCTACAGTAATAACAAAAAAATTTAAAAAACAAAATGTAAATGTCATCAACCTTCTATAATTTCATTTTGGAACTTTTTTAAAAATAACTCTCTCTTAAGTCTAATATTTAATAACAGTCCAAGAGCATGTGAAAGAAAGTAGAATTTAGAAATAGCAAGATTAAAAGAAAAAAAAAAGAGGCAAGAAAGCACTGGGTATTCATTTGAGTGCAGGCGCCTTTGAGGATTGATGATCAGCTACGTTTTTAAGGGTTTATGAATTTGCATATGATTATATGTTTACTTGCATAAAATCCCAAGTCATATAACAGTACATTAACACCAAAGGTTTCCATAATTGCAAAGTCTTCTGATAGTAACACTGTTGAATACTCTCATTAACAAAATCCTCTCTGCAACTTGGCATCCAATATACCTAATATCCAGTGCTTAATCTAGTATTACAATTTTAGGAATTGACAAAGAATTTTCTAGGTAATGTATCTATGTGGGAGTCCAGGATCGTGTCTCCTAACATTATCAGGTACACAGACTAGGAGGAGAATGTGTCTGGTTACATGCTATAGAACCAAACTGCTTATTTTTGTGATTTAATGTCATCTGATATCTACACTTACCTATTTCTTTATTCTTAGCAATGGCAGTTGCATCTTGCTTGATTAATTGTAGAAAATAATCAAGTTATAGACTCTTGGAATAAAAAAAAACCCTCAGAATTCAGTTAATCTAGTAGTTCTTGGACTTTTAGATTTTATTCTGTAAGAAATATTTAGTTACAACAACAAAAAAAATGGAGACTGATGAAGCTTTACTAAACTTTAATTATTCTAAGCCATGACATTTAAACACAAATTACTGCCTCTTAAAACTAGACAAAGCACAGCAATTTTCATAGACAAAAGACAGGCTCTCATATTTAAGGACTGCATCTGAAATAGAAAAGTTTAAGCAAAGGAAAAGCCCTCCCACTTTACTGAGGCGGGCTGCAGCTCCCTTACCTGCCCTGTGTCCTGCCACCCTCTGAAACCCTGGCTGCAGTCATTAGTTTGAAATATTTTGGTGATAGGAAGCTCATACTGTCATCACAAAGCTTGACTGCCCTAAGTTTGAAAAGACAAACAGACAGCTCAAAATCTCTGTCATGAAGTTGGTCCGAAACCCTAAGGTTGGTTCCGTCATTTTCACCCTTTCCTCTTACTGCGTGAAGCTGGTGGACGTTGGCAGCCACCGGGTGGCCCCCTCATGGCACCCACACCCCTGCATAATGGAGAGTCATACCTGGCTCATACCATCCTCAAGGTCTCCTGTGGACTGGACCGTTGCAATACTTGGGGTTCCGCTGGCTGACTTCCTAAAGAGTTGTAGGTTGTCCTTCCTAATCAGTCAGTCTGGAAGCTCTATGGATACTACTGCTCCAGACAGCACGCCAGCGTCCACTCACGGGTTCTGCCCAAGGTGCGGTGGCTGCGGCTCCAGCCAGGGTCTCCTGCAAGATTGTCCCCAGGATGCTGCTTAGATTTTATGCACGTAATAGAACAATCCCATGTGTTTCCTGTAATTCTTTTCTTTCCTGGGTTCTTAGTCCACAGTCCTCTTCATAACACACTTGATGGAGTATATTTACCCTTTAAAGTGACAGTTCGCTGAAATGCTTAGCATCTGGGAAATCTGCTGTCAAAGACTTTGCCAAGGTGCTGAGAAGCCTCCATGTAAAGACTAAGGAGTGCCCGAGTCCAGCCATGGTCATTGCAGTTACTTTCTGTGCATCAGAAATTGAACAATGATGACAGAAGAATCATCAATGCCCTAGAGTTGTAGTGTTGGAGAAGAGCACTGAGAACAGTAAAACTGCAGTGCTCTCTGAGGCAAGGAGGTGACACGCCATCTCACAGGTTGAGTGGAAGGGCCAGCGCTCTTAAAAGGACATCATGCCTGTAGGTGAAAGAGAGGACGACCTCAACATGAAGGATCAACATGATGACTGTTGCAGTGGACCTGAGTGTATTAGGGAAGGCGGGGACGGTGCAGGAGAGGGTAGGTTTCGGGTCCTTTGTTCATAGGGCTGCTGTGAGCTGTAGTTCACTGGATGGCACTTACCAACAGAGTATCTAGAAGTTGTGTGTTTTGTGCATGGGCCATGACCTTTGCAGAGGACACTGGGACCATTAGCATCAGTCCACATGAGCCTCTTCAATTGATGGGACTGACAGTGGTACCCACTTTGCTTTTTCAAAGTATCTACCTCATATTGTAAGCTTCTTTTTCTGAACATACGATTATCTAAAATCTGAGGATTGATTTTCCATGTATTTCTATTAATCTGAAGCTACAGACCATGTTATTTTATTAACCTAAATTCAGAATATCATATTTACCCTTTTAAGTTCACCTTCTGAACACTGACCCTTTGTTCTATCACAGTTGAAATTATTTTAAATCTTTTTCGTCTGACATATTGATTGGCCTCTTACATTTAGAGTCAGCAGAAAATCTGATAAGCGCGTCTCCATTCAAATAATTGACACAGCATGTTGACCACAGCAGAGAGGCCTGCTCCTGGAGAACTTCCACGGAAATGAGATCAGCTGTTACATCGATAGTCTCTGCAATTTCTCCTCCTACCAAGTACAGATTCACCCAAACAGATTAGAAATAATCCCTGATTCTACTACTTGCTCCTAACAAAGTAATTAGAACCTTGTCCAATGTCCTGCTGAGAGGAAGATGCGTTTTCCCTCCACCTTCCATTCCTACCTGGCCTCTTCTCCTCTCAGCCGGCTCCAAGCCATTTCTCACAGAACAGTCAGTGTAATCTCTTCAAAATGTAAATTAGATCATTGCACTTTCCTGCTTTATGCTTTCTACTGCACTTAGAATAAATCTCATATTCATTACCATGGTTTCATCTTAATTTCTCAGAAATGATAAACTATTTCTTTGGCTTTTTTTTTTTTTTTTTGCATCGGGACCTCTTATGTTTTCCTCCTGATAATTCACACAGCTGAAAAATTATGGTCCTAAGATCAAGGTGTCTGTCACCTCTTCCAGAAAGCTCCCAGATCACTCTGTCAGGACCCACTGCTGTCACAGTTGTGCCTCCACGGGGTTCCTGAGCAAATCCCAGGGGAGGAGGTTGCCCATCTGCTGCAGAGCTTCTGGTGGCTTCGAACTCCCAGAGAGGAATTTGCTTTGGTGTCAGCAGCGCAGCGCCTGATGGGCTGTGCCACCAGAGCACCCTGTCTAACGCAGCAGTTAGTACTGTTCTTTCTCCTCTATTTCCCAGGCCACACTCACTACGATCTAATGTAGCTGAATTGATTGTGTATGTTGTTGTTATGTGCCATCGAGTAGCTTGCAACTCATAGAAACCTCATGTACCAAGCCCTGGAGCCTGTCCTGTCCTGAGCCAGGCTCACTATTTCTGACACACCTACTCCCATTGCCCCAGATACTCTATCAATCCATCTCATCCACAGTCTTCCTCTTCTGCGCTGTCTCTCCACCCTCCCGATCATGATGTCCTCCTCCAAGGACCAGTCCCTCCTGGCCACGTGCCAATAATCCTAACCTCTAAGGAGAGACTTGCTTTCATCCTCTCCAAGACAGACTTGTTTGTTTTCTTGGCAGTCCATGGTATGGTCAAGACTCTTCTCCAGCACCACAACTCAAAGGCTTCTATTCTTCTTCTGTCATCCTTAGTCATTGTCCACCTCTCTGATGCATAGCAAGTAATTGAGAAGACCATGGCCTGGATTAGGTGCACCTTAGTCTCTAGACTGACATCGTTGCTGCTCAGCACTCTGAAGAGGTCCCTGACAGCAGATTATCCCAGTGCAATTTGTCTTTTGGTTTTCTGACTGCTGGTACCAAGAGTGTTGATTGTGTCACCGAGCAAGCTGTAATTGTTAACCCCCTGCCACAGATTCTTAGCGAAGCAAGCTGAGACTACCTTGTTCATCCTTGTATGTCTAGGGCCTGTAACAGTTTGGATGTAAGTATTAAGATGTCCCTTTATTAATTTCCTACTTAGTAATACAGGTAGGGAAAATACGTTTAAAATTCATCTGGGCATGATGTATTTGCATAGGCCTGTGTCTTTTTTATTCTTTTCCCTGAAGTTCAACTCCTCACTCATCAATTTATAATTTCTAGACTTCCATCCATCCTTTTTTAAATTAAAAAAATTACCTTTATTGAAAAATTATCTTGTATTTCTTTACAATAAAGTCCCTTCAGCTGTGTAAAGTGCAACAAGGCATGTCTAAAATGTTACTGCTGCTGCTGTTTGCTGTTGAATCATAGATGATTAATAGCAACCCTATGAATGAAAGACCTGAATACTTGTATAACTTTGATCATTTCTCCAAGTTCATACGGTTTCTAGAGGCAAGCTATTTCAGAAGTGGATGCCACTCCTGCTTCCAGTCTGTTTCACCTGGGAGCTCCACCACTGTCCACCATGAGTAACCACTATTGCATTTGACACATCAGTGTCACCGTGTTTAGCGTCACAGCAACCATGAGTTACCTCTGTATAGCAAATGCACAGACCAGTGCTATACCACTTAGAATTATGGAATGCTTCACAAATATGCTTGTCATCCTTGCATTACAAAGTAATTTATTTCTTTCACCCAAGGCTTTCCTAACCACTGAGAAAAATTGGTTTCCCCTTGACCACCTAATGCTCTGTAATATGGACATGAGAACATTTCTAGATGCAAAAGTCCTTTGACTTGTACCTTTTTAGAAGTGAAAAGAAAAAAATTAACCTAACTGAACTACCTGTTGTTATGATACAGTTAGTTCATGGCAGAACGAAGGGGCAGAGCCTGTCCCCCAATGAGACCTGGCTGTCACAATTTTCAAATCATGCCATGTATGTTTCTATCTTTTGATCCAGAGGGCAGTCCTATAAATAAACTTTGTGATTCCTATTTAATGAATTAGAAAAACTGATATTCTGAGAGGAGAACTGATTTGTGTTTTAAAAAAACTGCAGGAACCGAAGCCTTGTCACATCAGATGCTGCAGCCTTGCTTTTGTGGACAGAATTTCCCAGCCTCTTGTAGTTGATGTTCTGGAAAATAAGTTCAGTCACATGAATAGCAGTTCTTGTTCACCAGAGATGAGGCTTCTGAAACCAGTGCCCTCTTTCAGTCAGTGTTGTTGGGATAGAAGCACTTCTGTGAGGACACAGCCGGGCCTGGCCTCCCTTGCTTTGATGGCTCATGGACTTGTCCCTGGGCATGCACTGTTGTAATCTGGAGCATGCTTTGGTTTCGATGTCCCTGCAGAATTTCGCCATTAGCAATGTAGCTTTTCAGTTCCTATCATGTAACCTGCTTCTAATCCCAGGCTCCCTAGGCCTCATCCAGCATTTCCTTCTTCCACTTTGGGCTAGAAAACAAAATCTGCTCATCTCCTAGAGGGTCTACCCCAAGGCTGTGGTGGTGGAGTGGTTGCTGTTGGGCTGATCGCAAAAACATCAGGGGTTTGAAGGTACCGTTCAAAAGATGAGGCCCTATGTTCCAGTTAAGATTTCCAGCCTCTCAGACCCAAGGAGGGTTGCTCTGAGTTGAATCAGCAGTGGGTCCAGCACTTTGTAAACACTCAGTAGGTAGTTGTTGAGTAAATAATAAAAATTAAATTAATCCCCAAAGCTCATTGCTGCTGAGTCAATAGACACTTAACAGACCCTCCCCATCTGCAGTAGATCTATTGAGGTTACATGTCAGATGCTATGCTAAGCATTTTGGACTATTTTATTCTTAACACAAAACAAAGAAGGACCAGTATCATGTATCGTCTGGATGGCCAGTCTGAGCCTTAATGAACTTTCTCAACATTCCCCAAGGCTCAGAGGCTGGAGATGGAGTCACAGGGTCACCTGACTCCCTCGTCAACTCCTTGACTTCAGTTATTGACACCGATGAGGATCTCTCTGCCACAGCAAATAATCCCTCTGTGGTGGCCTAGTGAGAAGAAGTTACGCTACCAACCCAAAGGCAAGCAGTTCAAGTCTGCCAGCTGGTCCATAGGAGAAAGATGGGCAGACTCTTCCTGTGACATTTACAGCCTCTAAGAACCTTCTGGACAGTCAGCTATGAGTTGGTTCTAAGTCAGAACACAGCCCTTAACAATGAAAGTAACATTCAAAATTTGAGTCTAGTGATTATAACATGTAAGCCGTGTAGAGACACAAGCTTGGGATTTTTAAATGCACTTACAACCTTTAAGAGAGTACATCCATCATTAAAAATAGTTTGTTGTTGTTTTAATGTTTTAGTTACAGGCTATCTTGATGCCATCATAGTGCTGATTTACTGCTAACTTCTAAAAGCATAATGTTGTATACCCTAATTATGCATACATTTGTGGCTCTAATTTTAATATAATTGGTTTCAGGTTCCATAATGAGAATAATTAATAACAATATTTCTGCTCTAAAAGTTAAGATGCAGATTTCCAATTTATAGCAAGTAGGTTGTAAAACATTCTGAATATTGATATTTTATGATAACTAACTGCAGGTTGGTAAACTGTATGTCCCCATGCAGGCAATCACGTATTAGGATAGCTTTTCTGGTTCCCATATCACTCCCCCACCACATGTGAAAAGGTTCACTTTAACTACAGATTATTGTGAAAAGCTTCCAAGGGTATAATCTAATAACTCCAGATTTTATCCTGTCAGACCAATTGCTTCACGAACGTTGTCTCGGGCCTCCTTCTGGGAAGTTGAGCTGTTTATCGCTGTTCAGATCTTCAAAACCAAATACTTCAGCTATTAATCATACTCAGACATGAAGGGCATTATAATTCATATACTTAAATACCTGCAGCGTGCTTATGATAAGATGAAATCATTTAAATGCTGAGGTGACCTGCTTGCCATTGTCTGCCCGCGGTCATGTGGTCCAGTGGGGGAGCAATGTCCTGACCCTGTGACATCTCTTTGGGGACCTCCCATGAGGCTGAGAGTGGTGCTTTTGTGGAAGAAGTAGTGTTGTTGTTGTTAGTTTCCATCATTGATCCTGACTCCTACCCGCCCCACGTGCAGCGTAGAACTGCTCCCTGGAATTTTCCAGGCGGCGACTGAAGAGAAGCAGTCACCAGGACTGTCCTTCAGGCAGCCTTTCAGTGGGTTAGAACCATGATCCCTGAGGCTAGGACGTGAACCCTTAACCATTCACACCATCAGGAACAAGGCTGATAGCTGCACACTCCCTGCCTGAACTGAGGTGGTGGGCAAGTGCTGGGCTGGGAAAGTGAAGGGACAGACTCACTGAGAAACACCTACAAAGAAAGTGCTGGTGACCTGTTCAGGAAAGGCAGCAACTGTTGTGAACCCAAGGAGCTACCGCCTCTGCCCACGTAGGTAACTGCTTTCCATGCTGATGCTGTTTTTAATTAGTTACCAAATGGGGAAACCTGCAAATGGAAGAAAACAAAGGATTCTGTGCTGCGACCATGTCCTCAAACCCCCAGCATGTTGGCGTCCAC
>NW_006399950.1:3853575-3923316 GCF_000299155.1 Elephantulus edwardii | reverse complement strand
CACCACACACGATGGCATCGTCCACAGCCAGGTCCCTCTGCTGACACGCCCGAGCAGGCTGACCAGACGCTGCTCCGTGTGCCCCACAGGTTTCACTAGTGGAAGTTTGGACGTGGGTCACTGGACCACATGTTCTAAACTGTCTGAGGGTCAGAATGCACTGTGCACTTTGTGCCGTTGAGGAGGCTGCTGGTGTTTCAAACACTGGTGGCCTCGTTTCCCTGTCAAGGAACGTGTAGGCCACCACAGTTTGTCACGCTAGCAGACAGATGTCTCAGCTCATTGGACAGCATCACCGAGGATAGCACATGCCCCGGAGTTGGTCTCTGACTCATGTGGACAGAGTGGAATGGGCCATAGGGTGCTCAGTGGCTGTTACCTTTCATGAGTCGATCACCAGGACTTTATTCTGAGGTGCTTCTGAGTGAGTTTGTATCTCTAACCTTCATTACTCACGCCTTGACCACTACCTCAGAACTTCCAGCAGCTACTGAGGGAGTCTCGGTCAAATCTTCACATATCTTCAGGTGAGTTCTTTAGAAACAAAACTGATGAAGCATGTGTGTGTAGAGGGACGGGGGAGGGAAGAGAGGAGAGAGAGATGTGGTAGTCCTCACGGGGAAAGGTGAGCCCCACGTCTGTAGGTCAGCCCACGAGTCCAGTGACGCTGATGAGTTCATGTCATTAGCACATAGGCGGCAGGTGTCAGGATGCTGGCTTTAGAGACCACCTGCTCAAAGGCCCCACATCTGTAGGTCAGCCCACGCCTCAGGTGACACTGATGAGCTCATGTCATTGGTATCTGGCAGCAGGTATCCAGATGCTAGCTTCAGAGACCTCCTGGTCACTGGAAGCTGAGTCCTGGGGCCCTCCTTGGGGATCAAGGTCACAGATCACTGACCTGGGAGATGAATGTGTCACAAGGTAGAAAGTACAACAGGTCATTGATTCAAGTCTGAGGACTTGGCGCCCAATAACCAGATGTAAAACCAGACAAAAAGTTTGCCAGCTTTGTGCCAAGGCTTATGTCTTTTCAGTGCAGGCCATGCCTCTGGGGGGACTTCTGCTTCATCCGATCAGGCTCCTCAGATCTCTGCAGAGCCGCCTCTGATCCTTCATCAGATCAGGCTTAAACAGAACTTCCTCTCGTCCATCATCAGCATCATCTCACTCACTCTTGTTGCCATTAAATCAGAACTGACTCATAGCTGAGCCTCCAGTGGGTTTTCAGGGGTTACACATTGCATGAGATGAGCGACTGCCCATCTTTCTTTCATGGCACAGCTGGTGGGTTCAAAGCCCCAGAGGGGAAGCGTGATTCCCTGTGACATGCAGACTAGTTAGGTCGTACTAAGGCCATGTTGTTCCTGGTTTGGCTGGCTCCTCCCAGGCTCGTGGGAAGCTCTCCTTGCCAGAAGGCAGGAGCATGGTGGTGGGAGTGCAGGAATCATGGCAAGCGTTTGGAGTTGACTGCTTTTCCGAGAATGTGTTTGATGTGCAGGTTTGCTCTGTGCCTGAAGTGAGGCTAGCCAGCCTGGGCCTAAGGTTTGAACCAGGAGGCGGCCTTAAGCCCAAAGGGCCTGAGGGCCTGCAGCCCTCAGGCCAGATTCAAATTGTCTTCCTGTCAGACATTCTTCTAGGTGGTATAGAACTGGTCTGTGCGTTGCTGTACAGAGGTAACTCGTGGTTGCTGTGATGCTGAAGCCTGTGACAGTGATGTGCCAATCGTGGTAATGGGCACCCATGGTGGACAGTGTTGGCTGGAGCTTCCCGACTAAATCAAGCCTGGAAGCAGGAACGGCATCCACTTCCAAAATGGCTTGCCTCCAGAAACTCTATGTACGAACAGTGCTCAGGCTGTTCATTCATAGGGTCGCTATGAGTCGTCTACGACTCGATGGCATTAAACAACAACAACAAGGCTCACGTCCCTCTGATGCCTGCTTTTAACCCTCATGTCCCAGTTGTCCTCAAATGAAAACACAGAATGGAGTAATGATTACATTCGTGGTGGTGGTTGTTGTTAAGTGCTGTTGAGTCATAGGCCACTCATGGTGAACCTATGAATGAAAGACCTGAACACTTGTGTAACTTTCGTCCTTTCTCCAGGTTCATAGGGTTTCTGGAGGCAAGCTATTATGGAAGTGGACACCACTCTTGCTTCCAAGCTTGTTTTAACCGGGGAGCACCACCAAACACTGTCCACCATGAGTAACCATTATTGCGTTTGACACATCAGTGTCACAGTGTTCAGCTTCACAACAACCATGAGTTACCTCTGTACAGCAAGTGGACAGACCAGGGCTACACCACCTAGAAGAATGTTTCACCAAAAACAAGTAAAAAGATGACATGACATCGAGACTCCAGCCATCCTGCCAGTTAGCCAACTTCCAGAGTGGAGGGAGACTCCAGTCCCCAAGCCTCGGGAAGGATTTTAAGCTACAGCCTCGAGCAGGCTCCAGCCTTACTAACTCTTAGTCCCTTAGTCTAAGGCTCAGGGCCACCCACCTTTTGAAGGGCAAAAAAGAACAGTAACACACAACAAAAAGGACCCCAGAAACTTCTCTTGTCTTGACTGCCACCAAGACGAGCCACAGTACTTAAACATAATCGGGCTTAGAACAACACATGACGATTGGCAGGTTGCACTGTTTCTGTCGTGAGGTTTGGCTTTGCTGTTTGAGTTCACTGTAGTTTTCAAATGTGTTGTTGGTTTGGGGTGTTTTTTCTCCCAAATAATGAATTTGTCCTTCGTCGCCAAAGAGTGAAATGTCAGTCAGTCAGAACAGTAGGGGGGACAGATAGCCAAACCCATGCCTGGCATGACTGATTTTCAGTGAGGGAAGTTTGCTTCTGAGTGATAAAATGTCATTAGATGACTGTTTGGGTAAATAACATGCAAATATTTAGATCAATTAAAAATCACCTTGATATTTGTATGAAAAAATGGAAAACATTTATTAACAGAAGACTTTGATATTCAACAGAACAGTGAATTTTTATCATGTGAGTAGTTAAAAAGAATGAAAGTGAAAATGTACTTAATTTCCACATAATGATTGTATGTACTACTGGCGAACATCGCCTCATCAGCCCACTGCCATCAGGTCAGTGTTGGCTCGTAACAGCCCTCCATCGGGTTTCTGAGACCATAATCTTTAGGGAGGGATTACCCATCCTTCTCCCTTGAAGTGACTCGTGGATTTGAACGGCTAGCCCTTTGGTTAACAGCCCAATACTTCACATATTATGCCTAGACTGCCGGCTGAGAGATAATGATGATAATTGAGATCTATTGAAAATTTTAATAATATATCCCCCAAGAGTTAATAAGTATGTAGTCTCGCTACTGATTATTAGGGATATAGTGTGAATTATAGTATCATAAATTCAGTTATGTTATTTTCACTTTTTCCTTCACTACTTCTTCTGAAAAAAACTAATTAATATGCAGATGCTGGTTAATTGTAGGTTCTCTCTGATGATCTGGCCCCTAGGGGGTTGCACTGCACAACCAAAGGTGGCCCTTCCAGAACTTGAGCTGCAGCAGTGGCTCTGAGGGAAAGTGGGGGGCAGTCTGCTCCCCTCTGATTTACAGCTTCAGAAATGTACTGGTTGGTGCACTCCAAGTAGATTACAACTCCCAGCAGTGACTTTTTGTATTTTTTTTTTTTTACTTTCTCTAATGCCACAATTGACTTTGAACTCTGTATAAATGTCAAAGAGGAGCTTGTGAATTCAGGTAATAAATGAAATGTAGAGACTTAAAACTGCAAAATCGAGAATTTTAAGAATACAGTATATGTGAAAATCAACAGCCAAGACCCAAAATAATCTTAACCAAATTTGATCAGACAGGGCTTTAAGAAAAAAAAATCTCAGAAATGAAGGGGAAGCAGAGAAAACTTGAGAAGAACTGGTGGAATAGTATGTCCCGTGTGCTGTGTACGTACAATGTAGACTCTTGGTGTAGACGGCTAACAGGAAGACGGGCAGGTGAATCCACTGACTGTTCTAGAGAATGACAGGGACTCTCCTACAGAGAGATAATCAGACCAGGAATGCTGACCGGGCGGGGTGTACATGAGTCGCACCAGCTCGATGATGATGATGGGTTAAAGATAGTTTGGCATTGCCTTTTTGTGCCATTGAGTCAGCTTTGACACAGAGCAGTGCTGTCCGTGACAGACCAGACCGGCCTGCCCTTCCCCCTTGCCTCTGTGCGTAATCCCATTGTGGCCGTCACTGCGTCCGTCCTTCCCGGTGAGGGTCTCCCTCCAGTTCTCCACCTTCATCAGACACCCTGGTATCGGCTTCACAACAGTGAACTAATCACATACTCAGCACGTACTAATCTCCGTGGTTTGTCCAGTTTCGTTTTCAGGCAGCAAGGATTATTTCTTATTATCTCAGTGTTTAAGTGTAAACTGTAGGTCGATGACCGTTGGAACCACCAGTCAGGGACAAGAAGGGAATGATTTCTAAATGGGCTGATATGCCGACATCGCGAACTTCCGTGTAACTCTGATGCCTTTGTGCAGTCTGTGACATTGCATTTTGCTCCACTTTAAGGAGTCAGCCCTTCACTTGTCATTTTTCCGGTGCCTTCAAGCCTGGAGACTTCATTTTCCGACCTGCTCCTGTCTGTGTTCTTCTGCTGTGCAGGGGGTTTTCTCTGGCTTGTTTTGGGAATAGAAAGGCAGGTCTTTTTAAGTCAGCCTTTATCTAAAGTTTCATGGAAACCATTTCACCATGAGTGTCCTGACTTATATTTGAAAGGTCATCAGAGGTATAGATTCTAGCATCATGTAAAGCATCACAGTCTAATAAACTGGCAGGTGAGTGAGGGACCATTTCAGGGACCGCTTAAGCTCAAAAAACAGTGGAACTAAAGGAAGAAGTGCCAAATGGACTGAAGGCATGGGTGAAAATCACAGGTTCAGGAATGGGTGGCTTATCTACCGACATATTTCAGCAGATGAATTAGGTGTGCCAAGAGCTCGCTCATCTATGCCAAGAAATGTCAAACAGTACCTGGTACGCTGACTAGAAGAGATGTGCATATATACCCATTGCAAAGAAGAGCGGGTCGACATGATGCAGAAGTTGGTGTAGAGCGTCTTTGATGCCGCACACAAGTAAACTGTTGCTAAACCCGATCCAGAATGATTGCAGCCATAACACTGACAGGCAGTTTCTAGAAAACCTGGGTTCAGCAGAGGATGGACGAAGAACTATCACTGCTGACTTCAGATGGCTCTTTGCTGAAAGCAAAGAATACGAATACTAGAAGCGCTTTACTTGTGTTTTATTAACTCTTCAAGAGCATTCACTGTGTGAATCATAGCAAATTACATATAACACTGTGAGGGATGCTAATCCCAACACTTAACTGACTTCAAGCAGAATCTGTGCATAGTCCAAGAGAATCGTTCAAACATGACAATTGGACACAGTATAGTTTCAAATAAAGAATGGTGTGTGTCAGGATTGCATCTTGTCACTATACTTATGTAACCTGTTTGCTGAACAAATCACACTAGAGTTAACATCATGAAGAAGAAATGGCATAAATAATGGGGAAGAATCATGAGAGACCTGAGAGAGGCCCATGATGCAACCCTGTTTGACGAAAGTGTGGAGGACAGGAAGCCCCAAAAAGCACAGCCAGAGACAAACTCCCACCCACACGGCTGAACCAGTGAGTAACTTTACGGTAAATGGAGAAATGATTGACATTATCAAAGATTTCACTTGACTTTTTTGGCTCCACAGTCAGCATCCAGGCAAGCAGCAGTTCAGCGATCAGCCAACATACTGCATTGGGAAAATCTGGTCCGAATGATGCCTTAAATGTTAAAAACAAATATGTCACTTTTGAGCAGTAACAAGCTCCTAACCCAACCTGTGGGGTTTCTTTCAGCTAATCTGCTTGTGAACGTTGGACAATGAGTAAAGAAGACCAAGGAAAATGTCATGCCTTTGAATTTTGTGCACATTAAGATCATTAAAGATGCCCTGACCTGCAATAAGAAAAGCGAAGCTGGCTTACAGCTGCAACCAGGGTGCTTTTTTGCAGTGAGGATGGTGAGATGCCATCTTACATACATTGGAGGGATCAGTCCTCACAAGCAAAGGGTCAGTAGAAGCACAAAGGCTCTCCTGATGCTGGATTGAACAGTGGCCACAGTGGAGCACTCGAGCAGAGCGGTGAGGTGGGAGCCGCATCCGTCATGTTGGAGATACAGCCTCTCCGTCTCCGCGTGAGTAGGTGCCAGGTTGAGAGAGTCTGAAAACCACGGGCTCGACGGGGAGGTGGGCACGGATGGTGGATGCTGTCATGTGCCTGTGAGTTGGAAGCACCTCAGAGCTGAGCATCAGCAAGGTGTCCGAGACTGTTCATCACGTGGATAGAGATTCCCCATCTTTCTCCTGTGGAGTTGTAGCTGATAGGTCCAAATCGTGTGCATCTGTATTGATAGTGCAACTCCTTACCCTGAAGGTCTCCAGAGCTCCCTGTATATTTAAAAAGAAATTAGAAATGAAAATTTATGTATATTTTATATGTCATTTTTCTATCTGTTTTATTTCTATATATTTGTGTGCTTGTGTGTAGGGATGTGTAGTAGCCCCTTGGGAAGGAGTCGTACTGTCAACCCACATGTTTTACATCCACCATCTACTCCAAGAGAGAAAGGTGGGCTTTTCCATCCTCCCATAGGATTTCCTGTCTCCAAAAACCCACAGGAAATCCTGATTGGGTGGTACATAACAACATATATTGCGCATGTAAATAGATAAAACATACATACACTTTTAAATTCATAATCTTACTGAGCAGTGTAGTAGATTGAATGGGGACCCTCAGAAAAATATGCCTACCTGGACCTTGTCAATAGAATCTTAACTGCGACAGGGGGTCTTCACAGGTGTAATGAAATTCACATCTCTAGATGGAATCGTCTGGGATCATCCAGGTGGGCATCACACAGCAGATACACCTGTACGCAACAGCCGAGAAGGCCCAGGAAGGGGACAGAAGAGGCGACCATGTGACGCAGAGGCAGTGACTGGACAGGTGCTGCTGTGTGTGGGCAGCAGCCTCCTGAGGCTGGAAGGAGCCTGGAAGCACTGATCTCCACCCAGAACGCTCCGAGGGAACACAGCTGCCCAGCACCTTGATGCCCGACCTGCAGCCTTCACGCCTGAGGATGCTCTTCTGTGGTTTTAACCCACCCAGTTCGTAGCTTTGATACAGTAGCCTGTGACGCTCATGCCTCAGTGCATTCCATTTCTTCCTCGCCTTTCCTACCCACGTTGATCAAGGCAAAATAGAGCCATCAGGGAATGGGAACGAAATTTGTGACTTAACCACATTAGTGAGAAAGGCATTGAGAAGGACGGCCTGGCTGACACTAGGGTGGTCTGCAAACTTCGGGTCTGCTATGCATTTTTCCCTTGGAGGGGCTCACAGGGTGAACTTTCTATGGTGTGAGTGATGGAAAAAGCTGGCTGCAGAAATTCAGAGTAACTTTTCCTTTCCCCCAGCACTTTCCTGCTTCTCGAGCAGAACAGCCCTCAAAAAAGCTTCTCTTAAATAGGCAGGATTGTCCCTCTGTCCAGAGGGCAGTGATTTAAAGGGATTCAGAACAGTCTGCTTGGCCCAGCCCCACTTCCTCTTTCTAGGGCATTTTCCCTGAATTTGACCCCTCTGTCTGGCACTCTTAAGCCCTAGAAATAGTCTATTATCACATTCAGAGTGTCTGACCTACCTGCAGCTCCAGCAGCCCAGCTGTGGTCTCGGAAGCTTTGTCATCATTCATGTTGTGACATTTGCTGGCTGCAGAAAGTCCCAGTTAGGAGGCCAGATTCTGCCCTGTTTCCCATCGGCAGTTGTTAAAAGCAACTTCTGCTCTTCAGCAATCCATTTACGTTCTGGCCCCCTGGCCAATATGAACAATACTGTGTGAACACACTGGCTGTTTTCACTCCCAGCTACGATCGCATGTATATCCTTTAGACAACAAAGTATACTATAGGGTTCAAGTTCAAATTCAGTGTCATCATAAAAGGATATATGTGTGTGTGTGTTTTCCAAGGAATAAATTACTCTATTAGATACTTCACCAGAGATTAAATTCTGTATTAGCCTACTAAACTCAGTGGATAGCACTTTAGGTCAGTAATTTATCTCTAAAATATGCATTTAGGGTGCAAACTAATTAAGATCAAAGTATTAATTTACTCCCAAATACTTGCATTGTTGTATATCATTAGCATTTCAAATGTGTTCATTTTTTCATCACATCTATTCTTTTCCCCTATTGCAAATTGGATGTAGTCTTATGCTGAGAGCAATCTGTTAGCTTGGCCTCATAAAATTTAAATTAATTATACCTTAAAGACCTTCTTTTAGGAAACTCGAATTTATAAAAGCAGGGCAAGAGAAGGAGTCAACACACTTTATTTTCACACTCATTTGTTATCTCTTCCTACAAAGTCATCACACGAGGACAGTTTTTCTGCGGAGGGCATCATCGCTGTTCCAGATGCCATTTGGCACATCCAGGCACCTGGTGAGAGTAACTCGTTCTAGCTGGTTTACTGTGGGTTTGATTTGCATTTTCCTTGTTAGAGAGAAATTGAGAGCCAGATTGGCAGATCCTCCTGTGTGCATAGAAGACCTAATAGGCCGCTGACCTCGGTGAAGTGTCCCCAAATACAGAGCAAAAGAAATAACATGGGACACAGTCGTTGTGAAGTTCACGGATCCCCCTTTATCGCAAAGGCATCTGTTAACTATGAAATAGCGTGGAGTTTATCTACTGCTAAGAATTTAACTTCAGGTAATTTCTCTTGTTTCCTGAGAGGTCATTCTAAAACTTTAGAATCTCCTGAGCACCATAGGGTGTCTTTATTGCTTTAAAACCTCCCAACTAATTAGGGTGTCTTTATTACTTTAAACACCCCCAGACTCTACTGAGGATTTGTGCACAAGAGCCTGACCAGGTCACAAAGCACATACTATTCTGATTACAGCTGGTTTGAGGAGGGAGGTCATGTTAACATTAGCTGTGAAAATGATTTCAAATCATAGTGACCCCATAGGATGTCACTACCTGTCACTGCTCTCTGTTACCTTCAGAGTCTCTGGGAGGGTTTGAACCAAAAACCTTTAAGTTTGCAGCCGGCCACTTAACGTTTGCATCACCAAGGCTCCTTGGTTAAGATTTTCAAAACAAAAATAAAACCACTGCAACCAAGTCAGTTGCAGCCTTATAAGATAGAGTATACCTGGCTCATTGGATTCTGGATTCTATGCATTTTAGAGAATCAGCCTCATCTCTCTCAAAAAGTTGTTACCCTCAAATGGTCAGCCTTTTTGTTAGTAGTGTTGTTCGTAGGTACCATAAAAAGTCAGTGCCAGGCTTCCACAAGAGATTGGTTTGTTCTACTGCAGTTCATGGTGTATTCAGTATTACTCACCAATATCATGGACTTGTTTAAAGTCTTAAAGCAAGACCACAGATGTCCGTTAGAGGACTGTGGTACACCCAACCCAAAGAACAGACAAGTCTACCTTGGGCGAAGAGCACCAGAGTACCGCATCTAGGTTAAGACAGTGAGACATATTTAGGTATGTTATCAGGGAGGCAAGTCCTTTGAAAATGACATTGTGCTAAGAAAGGTAGAGAGTCAGAGAAAGAGAAGGTGCCCTTCAGCAAATGGACCAGCAGTTACTGTAACCGTGGGCTCCGGCGGATCAGAGACAGTAAGGATGGTGCCGTTGGGCAAAATTCAGCTGCAACTGCTGTGTCAGGCCATTCCTAGAACTTGTTCCTCTCCCCTGCCGCCCACCTCTTCAAACAAGGAATAGCCTTTCCTAACAACGTGTCCAGAACACGTGAGATGAAGCTTTGCCATCCTCACCTCCATGGAGCACTCTGGCTGCACGTTCTCTAAGACATGTCTGTCTGTCCAGTTTTGGCAGTCCATGGGATAGTCAGTGCTGTTCTCCAACGCCATAGCGCACAGGCATCAGTTCTCCTTCTATCATCCCTGTACATTGTCCAGCTCTCAGGTGCATAGCAAGATCACAACTTAAAAGGAGCTCTGGTGGCCTACTAGAAAAAAGCTGCAAGCTGCACTTCAATCCCAGAGGCACGTGGTTCGAATCCACCAGATGCTCTACTGGAGAAGGAGGACCAGTGTCCTCCTCCTATACCAGTCAGATGCGATTTCACACAAAAAATAATAATTTAAAAAACAAACAAACAAACCACGACTTGAACCAGGTGCACATTAGTCTTCAAGCTCACCTCATTGTTCTCCATTGCGTGGGAGACTCCCTGACTGCCGACTTTTTCAGTGCAATGTCTGGATTCATCACTACTAGTGCCTATTGTGTTGGTTTTGGATCCACACAAGATTAAATCATTGGCAACTCCCGCCTTCTCCCTGTCTATCATGGTTTTGCTGTCTGTTGAATCAGTGGTGAGGTAATTATAATTAGACAGTGGTCAGTTTAGTGCTTTGTTTCTTCCTTAAAATATCATCATAACTTGTGTAGAAAAACCTTTTTAAAAGAAAAACCAGGCAAGTCTCCTTATCTGCCTATGGTTTCCCTGTTCTAATACACCTTCACCACCACCAACACGAAGGCCAAGCCCAGTGCCTGTTCCCGCTCAGGGCCCCTCAGTCAGGCTTTCAAAGTTGTAAATCCTCTGGGAGGAAATTGTTTCTCTTTCTCCCTCACAGCCAGGGTAGATTTGAATTGCTGATCTATCAGTTAGCAACACAACAAATAAGATGTTACTACAGCTCTGTCTAATCAACTCTGTACGCTTTAATGTGTAGGCTGTGTTCTGATGTCTAAAAGTGTTGAGCATCATTTTATGATATTTCTTTTCAGAGTTCTTCAGAGATGTGCCGATTTGTGTGGTTATGAACGTGTTCCCCATGTTCATCTGGAGAGGTCCTTTACTTTCTCTCTTCTACTCTGGTCTTTATTTTTTACTGTATAGATAATTATTTGATCTGCCTGTCTAGACTCTACATGTACCCCAAGTTGTACTGTGTCTGTAATTTTCTTTTCTACCCTTTAAACCCTTTTAAATGTATGTTTTAGCATTTAGTTTTGTTTTAGCATTAAACATACCTCGCTGGTACTGTTATCAAAACTCTGGTTTTCCCTGGAGAGACCCAATTCTATAAATAAACCCCCTAAGGTTAAGAGAAGAGAGAGGGAGGTATTAGGTAGGAGACTAGCCAGAGGAGGAAGCCAGCAGCAATCCAAGTTGTTGTTAAGGTGCTTCCTAACTTCCCTTCCGCCAATTGTTCAATGTAAAGCAAGGAAAAACCGAGATCTTGGGCCCATAATCTCCTAGGCTTGCATATCTGCTAAGTATAAAGCATTCTAATCCTCTTCCTGGGTAGAACTTTGCAGTAAGTCATTGATAGAGGGTTAGTTATTGAAAAACATAATATACATGTAACAGCACGCTGTACAAGAAAGACAGAATGGTGTTAGACTACTAATTACTGCTGCTGCTTCCCTGCAGTACTCAGAAGTTTCAAACATAATTGGCAGTTGCTCTAGATAGGATATTAAGCTTTTTTTTTTCCAAGCCAACCATTTATCCTACATATAATTCAACATCAGCAAATAGAACTCAAGATTTCTATTAAATAATTCTTGTTAAGTAATTATCTGTGCTGTCAAAATCATATAATTTTCCTACATATTTGAGAAATTAAGTGCATTTGGAAAATACTGCAGCATCAGTGAAGTAAAATGTGTCATGAGAAATTGCATTCTCAAGACTTAGGATGTGGATTTGCTTTGTTTGTTTGACTTTCGACTCTTAAATACTTAGTAAGAACTAACGAGGGAGCAGGCACGGTGTTAGATGCTAAAAGTAGATCAGTATCATAAAATACTGTCATGGAGTCTGGGGAAAGAAAAAAGACAATTTATTGGGTGACAGAGATGGTCCAGAGCAGTGAAATCTTTGTTCTCACAGAGTGGAAGTGGCCTCCCCACCAGACAGGACAGTGCTCTTATCTGTTGCAGTGAGAACCAGTGGTTACAAAACTAGTAACCGACTGCAAGATCATTGGGGGTGTTAAAGATGGGCTGTCTGGAGGTGAGACGCTGACAGGACCAGGTGCATCATACCTAAGTGGGATTACATAATTCATCAACGGTACACTTCATTCCGCTTTCTACAGGATGGTCCCAGGGCAGAAATAAGATGTGTGTTTGTAGTGACCTATTAGTAAAATTGCATCCTCAATCATGTCTGTCTTGGGGGCTAGTGTATAATTTTAACAATAACGTGCAAAGATCCTTTGGTGCAAGCTATAGCCTCTCAAATCCATTTGTTCTTGTAAAGTGCCGTTGAGTCATAGACGACTCATAGCAACCCTGTGAACGAAAGACCTGGACACGTGTATAACTTTCATTATTTCTCCACGTTCGTAGAGTTTCCAGAGGCAAGCTATTTCAGAAGTGATGCCACTCCTGCTTCCAAGCTTGTTTTAATCATGGAGCTCCACCAAACACTGTCCATCATGGGTAACCATTATCGCATTTGACACATAAGTGTCACAGTGTTCAGCTTCACAGCAACCATGAGTTACCACTGTACAGCAAATGGACAGACCAGTGCTATACCACTTAGAAGAATGTTTCACTAAAACCAGTTAAAACCAGGCCTGAGGGGGGCCACATAATGGGGGGGAACACCAAACCCCACTAGGAGTAGGTTATGATATCTGCCTCCTTCTAGATCTCAGGAAAAAGAAAAATTGTCCTCTTAGAATATGATTCAAGTCAGTACTAAGATTAAGACTTTTAAATATTCAACATGGATTCCACACTACTGCCTAATTTACACACAAATCAAATACCTCCAACTTTACATTCTCATATAGATGTCTGTGGACTAGATCAATATGACGCTTCCATTCAGTGGGGACGTCAGACGTTGAATAAGTAACCTGAACTTGATGAGTCTGGAGAAAGTTGAAGGTCTTAATTTCTAGGGAACAAAGGACTGAAGAAGCTGCAGTCCAAAGGGAGTGGAAAGATTTCTCTAAAGTAAGGTTTGTGTGTAAAGCAGTTAATTAGACAAATGTTCAAGAAGAAGTAAAATGTGAGCGGAGAAGAGAGGAAGCTGTTTTGAGAGAAGGGAGAACAGGCTGGGTGTAGCCTTGATGAGTGCTTCCCAACTGTCTGCACTGTACACAAACGAAGTACTGACTCTTGAGTGGTAAGAAAAGACAAATTCAACCCCTTCTTACTGAGTTCATCTTTTAGTTCAGGAGAAAAACATTCATCAAGAAGTGACACAAGACACATGCCATCAGTAAGCGAGATAAACGCTGGGGGAATGGCTGTTTCTTGCATATGTGTAGCACGGAGTTCTGGAGTTCTGAGCTGTCCTTGTGTCCTAAAGCCGCCCTTCAGCATGCAGCAGGGAGGGAAACGCACTTAGGCTCACAAGATTGTTGTGAATCACAGCACTAGAATCCACTGGGGTTTTCCTGGCCGATTTTCTGAATTATATCCCCAGAATGTTCTTAGTCTATTGTAGCCTGGAAGTTCTCTGAAACCTGGTCAGTATTATGGCAACACACACTCCTCTTCTGACAGGGGATGATAGTGGTACCTGAGGTGATTTGGTTGGTCATTGAATCCAGTTCTCCACGTGGAAAAGGAGAATTGCAATGCTTCCTAAAGGTACCTAAAGGGCAAACATTTTCCAGAAAGAAAACTATAGGTGTGACAGCACTGGTTTAGTCTGGAGCACGACACAGTAAGGAAATTCGTCCTGTGTGGATGGGGTACAGAGGGCAGGTGGTGAATGCACCTGAGGACAGGATGGCGTTGTTGTTGCTCTTATGTCCCGTAGAGTCGGAATGGACGCAGAGCTGAGCCTCCAGCAGGTTTTCAGAGGTCAAGTCACACGGACGGAGTTTGCTCATCTCTCTCCCCTAAAGCAGCTGGTGAATTCGAACTACGTGCCTTTGAGGTGACAGCACACCTCCTTACCTCTAAGCCACGAGAGCTCCCTTGTAACTGAAGCACACCCACAAAAAGATGACACCATGCTAAAGTCCATACAGCAGGAAAGTTGGCGGGCAGGAGCAGACTCCAGGTCTTGGGAATTCAATCCCTACCCTATCCTAGTTCTCCGTGTTTCTGCTACATTGAAAATACACCTCCATCAAAGGGAACAGTTTACAAGAAAGGCTCAGAGCTGAGTTTGGACCTGATGCTCCTGTAACGTGTTACTACCTGCCAGTGACTCATCCCTGACCAGTGGAAGGGATTGTTTCCCACATCCGCAGCATCCTGGCCTCGGAGGGAGGATCAGACTCCTGTGATCTGAAGGGCTCTTGATAGATGGCTTTTGGAAGTCAAGAACTAACAGACTCAACTTCCAAATGCCATATCATTAACTAAACACCGCTTGCATCTGTAACTGAAAATGTACAAGTGTGGTTTGTTCTTCAGCCAGTTAAGTGTCCGTGCAAAGGTGCAGAACAGAGAGAGATCCAGTAATGCTTCTGTAGCCAGTAACCCTTGTCATCTGTGAGTTCTTGCAGAGGTGAAGAGATGAGATTGGTGATGCTGACAAAGGCTGGACCTCTCGCTGGCAGGGCAGAGACGGGTGGGCTCAGGGATGCTGGTGATGGGCCGCCCTGCCCCCTTGGTCTCTCTCCTGGCTCTCCTTCCCTGGTCTGATATGAAGTAGGAAGGTGCATTCCTGTCATAAGACAGTTATTCCCTGTTCAGTTAGCTTTTCTCGTGTTTTCTTAGCATATATATTTTTTGTAGATAACTTTCTTCTATTGTGGTTAAATATATATAATAAAAATAGTTGTTGTTATTGCCATTGTATGTGTACAGTCCAGTGGCATTGACTGTATTCATCCTGTACAATTATCGTAACTATTTCCAGATATTTTCCATCACCCTGAAGAGGGGCGCCCTGGTGGATAAGGAACTGTGCTGCCCACCCAAAAGCAGGTGGTGTGAATCTAACAGATGTCTGTTGAACGGTGGGCAGTCTCCTCCCATGTGATTTGTGGCCTCTGGAAACCCACTGCAGAAACAGCTATGAGTTGTGTCTCACTCACAATCACAAAGGGCACTTTAGTGCTCCTCAGACTTTATGCAGAAAGTCACCTCCACCACGACACTTGGTCACTCCCAAGCTTCTGTCCCTCTGTGTTCACCTATCCCAGATATCTCATACAAAGAGATCATAGAATATATATTTTTTTTCCTGTTTTTGTGCCCAACTCATTTCACTTCGCATGTGTTCAAGGCAGAATCATTTCTGTCTGTGATCCAACATAATATTTTTATGGCTGACTAGTAATACCCTGGTATGTTTCTTCCACATTTACTGTATCCATTCATTAGGAGTTTTTACTGTTGACCATCAGTTTAGCTGTATTCCAATATAATGATATATTTTAATGTTGTTATATTCCATACAGTTTTTATGTCTGAATAATTTCATGTAAGCTTGTCTGTCTGTCTCCTATAATTAAGCAGATGTCCTCAGATACCATGCTGTAGATTCGAGAAGCCAAGTGCAACCTGGAGGGAATGAATTCCTTCTTCAATAAGTCCTCTTCCTGGTTAGAAGTACACTCGCGTTTATTAAATGTAAAGCTCTGATGCTACAAAACAAATGTTTGGTTACTTTTTGTTTTTCAGTTGAGATACATACATACAGAAAGGAACATTATTGGATGCCAGAGAGGATAAACCGCAAGGTTTAAAAAGAGAAAACATTTTGTGATCTTAGGAATTGAGGCAGTGACACTGAGAAGCTGGAGGCTTTACCTTCTGCCTGTAGCTTTTCCACAGAGTCCAGCGTGCTTTCTCCACTGAAAAGGCACCTGTGTTAGCTACTTCTTGGAATTCCAAGTCCAAAGTCACGGTGACGTTTATTTTAACTTTTGCTTGAAAGCACTGATACCTCCTGGCTCCACGTGGCTGGCTGAAGGGCCTCACTCGCCCTGGTGACCAGTTCTCCCTCAGAGCCCCACTGGTTCCCTCGAACCTCTGGCGCTGTCTGCTGGACGCTGCCTCTTGGTGACCCCATGTGTGTCTGAGCAGAATCTTTGGGTTTTCTGTGGCTGATTTTCCTTGAACCTGATGGGCAGGTCTTTCTCCTGTCTGATAGTCCAGCATTAATTCTTCATCACTCCATCAGTGTATTGATACTTTACCTATCTTATGCCTTGATTCTTATCCCTGCTGAACTTCAGGCACCTTGCTAATTGAGTACATTTTTGTGGGACAGACAGGCTAATAAGTTACATGGACGCCAGAGCCCCAAATGGAGTGCACTTGGGGGTAGGGATTGCATAACAATGAAAGAGTTTTTCTTTTGCTTTTCAAGAAGAGTGACTTGGGCAGGAGGGAGTGGGCAGGGAGAAAACTGCAACAATGAATGACTGGAAACCCTAAGTCTGTAAACTTTCATTAAAATTAATTTTTTAAAAGAGAGAGAGGGGCTAATAGGAATATCTGCTTTTAACACGTTAATGTTGTAGAAGTAACGTGTATGACTGATGCATTAACGTCTTCCTGTAAGTGCATTGCCTGCTCCTTTTTTGGTAATTTTTCCCGCTGAGCAGTTATGTGGAAGAAGAATTAAGAATTCTGCCATTTAATAGTGGTTGTGTGATATCATTTGCTGTGTGCCAACCCAGTGGTGAAGCTGGACAACATTTGCATGTAAACGTTGAGCTGAAGTTTGTACGTCAGTGAAATGTTGGTGATGTGGCCAGAGAGTGGCACTTGGAGAGGAACAAATGTGCTGCATCTGCAGAGGCTTCCTATTCATCACCCTGAGTGTCATTGCTATTTCCTGCTGGAAATTAAGCATCATAAATGCATCCTTCATTTGGCCAGGTGGCCTTGACGCCTCCAGGACGAATGGTGGAGCTGGGAATATAAATTATAATCACATTATAAACATCTTTCTCCTAACCTTGGCGATGATGTAAGATAGTGCATTTTAAGCTTGTTTTGAAGGTGAAGCAGGAAATCTTGTCTTGGATAATTAATATTTTAACAAAAATCAATGTTGCTACAGTTAGCAAGTAGGTGATCTGCTTAATTGGCTCAATATTAAATTTGTTAACTACGAATTACGATTTCGCTGAAATTGTAGAAAAATGGAAATCAGTGAAGGACTTACTGAATTTGCAGAGTGTTCTTGTTCAGCCATCTGGAGGGAGCTTGTGATGTAAATATGGAGGGTCCTAGGGCCTTAGCCACCACTTCCCCAAAAATGACCCTGATAGTTTCCCCGTAAATGCTTCGTAACGGCGCTAGACGGTTATTAAACTCAGAAAGTTATTGTTCTGTCCACAGAATATAGACTGGTCCTTTCTGTTGACTGCTTCAACTTTTCCTCAATAATTCAATAACCAGTCTTGTGCTTTGAAAACATAATTGGTAACTATCTGTACTGCTTTCCTGTTTAGAAAGAGCTTTCATATCTGTTTCTCCTGGTCTTCACCAGAAGCCCTGTGAGGTGTGATGAATTAAGTTATCATTGTCACCAGCATCTTCATTTGACAGAGAATGCTCATCCTAGAGAGGGGATGTAGCATCTTCACGTCCTTGCAACATCAAGCCTCAGAACTGGGAATAGAACTTCAGGCTTCTGGTTTCAAGCCCCAGTGCCTCCTTCCTGCACCTTGTCTTGTCTTCATTGGAAGTTGGCTCCATCTGAGCCACCAGTAGGAGCTCTGTTAGGATGGATGTGGCCCAGGTAAATCTGTGACAATGGAATTCTAAATCCGTAACAAACGGAGTTGCATCTACCCAACTCTGATGTGGGAGCAAACTGATACTTGTAAGCTTGTTTGGAAATCAGGCCTTTGAAGATATTATCCATTACGTCCACTTGTGATTATATCAGAGTAAGGTGGCTCTTGAACTCTCTGAGGGGGTCCTTACAAAAAGAGGATGACAGACAGGAACAGCCATAGACTGAAGAAGGATGACCAGTGAAGAGACATGCGCCCCAAAGAACACCTGGGGCCTCTAGAAACCAGAGGCAAGAAATGGTCTTTGTCTAGAGCGTTTAGAGAGAATAGGACCCTGGCAACATCCTGAAATGAGACTTCAGCCTCTAGACTGTGCGACAATAACTCTGTTGATGAAAGCCACCCTGTTGGGCACTTTGTTACTGCAGTCCTAGGACACAAACCCATGACTTCTATCTTAATTTTGTGAAGAAGGTATTTTGGGACAGACCTTCAGATACTCATTCTCAAAATCAGTCTTTGATGAAATTTCCAGCAGTCTGTTCATTTTTTGTTGGGCCAACTTTAATCCGTTTTGAGAGCACTATTTGTCCTGATATTATGCGTGTTTACTTTCCATGACTCCAGCTCTCCAAAGTGATTGGGAAACATCTGTCTTTTGAGGAAAGCCTTCAGGAGCCTACCTCTCAAGGCTTCCGGATGTGAGGTGAAGGTCAGGGTGAGAGGGCTGCTTGTGTGTTTGCCCCGGATTTGCTGAAACAAGACTACAGCCTGCCCCTCCTTCCGCGTGTGTGTGTGTGTGTGTGTGTGTGTGTAAAGTGTGCCCTCTCTCCTCATCAGTCTGTGTGTGTAGAGGGTTTAGGTGTCTACACAAAGTCCAGGGTTAGGTAATAATCGAACCTCAGCCCCCACAGAACCTTGACATGAAGAAGTAAAGTTCCCATTGTGGACTCTGAAAGCTCCTCTCCCTCACCCTGCTTGGCCTTTGCCGAGACGACCCTCAGTGCTCTGCTCTGTCCAGGTGCCCCGTCCAGCTCCAGTGAACGTGTCCCGCTTCTCTGTTGTTGTTGTATGCCTTCATGCCAGCATTGACTCCCGCCTGGCACTCCAGTGGGTTTTCACAGGTGCCCGGCTGCTGGATTCCAATTGTCTCCCTGTGGGCAGGAGCCCCATCTCCTTCCCACTCGTCCTCCTGAGCCCTTTCTCTTAGAGAGCTTGAAATTCAATCCCTGGTACCGAGCTGGGTTTGAAATACGCAATTCCTTGTCCAGGAAACCAAGAGTCTGTTATGTATTTTTACCAAGGGGGGAAAAAAAGAGAGAGAAACAAGGAAAGTAAACTTATCACTGAGGTAGTGATTTATAAGTTGTTGTTGTTGTGTACTGGCAAGTCAGAATCTATTTTTTTATGTTCATTACCCATAAAGAACATGAAACCAATACTTTTGAGAATAAGTTTAAAAAATCGTTTATTGTTATTACAAAATTCCTGTCACTATTCTGCCGGTTTGCATCCAGCCATCGGCTGAGTTGTCCGCCTTGGCTGCGCGGTCAGCCGTTTCAGCCTGGAAGAGGCTGGGCCTTGCCTGTGCATGAGGTTGACCAGCTGCCTGCCGGTGCTCTGGGCTCATCACACGCTCTGTGGGGCAGTAATGACACTCCAGCAGGCATAAGCCACCATGTGCCTTCCCATCTTCATAGCATTAATCCTGAGTGATATGATCCATATGCTTTATACAGTGACTGTAACAATTAAAACTTCACGTGGACTCCTTCAGGGCACTGCTTTAGATGCGTTTCAGAATTCATATACCACTCAGTGTTTTATTTCCAGTTCATTCTTATGAATCTCTCTTCAAGCCTTCTTTCTTCTGCTCCCAGCTCACCATTTCCTCATACAAAACTCTCCATGTGTATATGTAACTCTGTGGAAACAGATCTTGTGTGGCTATCACACCATTTAAGCTTTAGAACATTTTTTTTTTTAATTAGAAGATTGTTATACTTGCTAGTTAACTAGGTTTTCATATTTCTTAAACTACAGTCTGTTTGTGTGACTGTGATGTCAGCTCCATGAAGGTGGACCTTTTCTTTGGGTTTACTCTTAGCTTTGAACCAACTCCTAGAATTGAACCTGACTCAGCTTAATCCTCACGCTCTGGTCATCCAGCATTCAACATTTCTGACCTTCTTTAACAATCGCCCACCCAGCCATGCTGTGCTTTAATGATACGTGTCTGGCAATGACCCTGAGATGAGAAGCAAGAATAACACTGGCTGTGATGGTTAAGGTGTGTGTCAACGTGGCAAGGCCATGATTCCCAGTCGTCTGGCAGTTACACAAGGATGTAAATTGCTAGTTATATAATGATGTAGTCATACTCTACCTTGTGACCACTGGTGGTTATTGTCATTGGATAATGCTGATGTTCGCATAACAACTTGTTCTTTGGAACCTGTGTTGATAAATGAGAGTAAGTCTGTTTGTTGATGGAAATATTGCTTTTTATTGTATTCTGTATGTATTTCCAGCATAAGGAAGCCTGGTGTTGCAGTAATTAAGTACTAATACAATAAGTAATAATTCAGTAATTAAACTAACTGGAAGGTCTTGGACAGGGTGCAGCCAGAGTGCCCTTTGGAGGCAGGAATGATGAGGCTTCACCTCACATACCTGGACATGTTGCTGGGTGGGCCTTTTCCTTGGAAAGGGACATGATGCTGGGAAGGGTAGAGGGTCAACAAAGGAGAGGAAGACCCTCAACCAGGTGGATTGACAGAGTGACAGCCGCAGTGGGCTTTTGTGGGTCAAGAAGTGTGAGGATGACGCAGGATAGAGCAGGGTTCAGATCCTTTGTTCATAGGGTCGCTATGAGTCGTACTTGACTCGATGACACCTATCAACAGCAACAAAAATGGTTGAGTATTTCAGTCTATTTAAAGACTCGAGGAAAAGGTCTAACAATTTTTTCTGTAGAGTTCACAGCCTAGAAAACCCTATGGGATGGGTCTCCCCTGTCACTTGGTGTGGCTGTGAGGTTGAAATCAACTGAACAAACCTCATATTATGGCATGTTAATTGCATGCCTTTATAAGAAGTTCCCTCCCTCACCCCCCACAGTAGACTGTGAGTTCTCGGGGGAAGGACGGTGTCTTCCTCACCTTTGATTCCCTGCAACCCAGCACAAAACCTGTGTACTCAGTGCTCAGTCAGTGCTTGAAGAATTGCATGTAGCTTCCCGCTGAATTAAAGTTCATTTAATAAGCTCTTGATGAGCTCACAGGGAACAGTGACCTTGAACACTCCTTTATATTAACTGGACATGAGCAGCTATGACATCAGCTCTTTGTTTATTTTACCTTTTAGATATAACACATAGAGAAGCGTGTGTGTGTGTGTGTGTGTGTGTGTGTGTGTGTGTGTGTGTGTGTGATCCTTAAAGTCTGTTCTTAGATGTACCAGACATATGTATTGAAGAATATATTTTAATTCCTTCATTATTTGATTTACATCTAAAAATCTTTTTCCTCAATGTCATCAGGAAAACAGAATCTAATGCAAATAGTATTTTTAAAAGAAACTGAGTATTCAAAAAGTGATTAGTACTTGTGAGAAGAGTGAAATTACTCAGCACTCTAAATTTCATGTTCTATGTCTTATTTCTCCTACGTCTGGTAAAAAAATGAACAGTTTCCATGTACAGCGTCTCAGCTAAGACTGTGTTCGACAGTAGAAGGAGCCCTGGTGGGTGATGTGGAAAGTGCTGGGCTGTTACTGAAAAGGTTGGTGGTTTGGATCCACCTAGGGCTTCAAGCCAGAAAGACAGAGAGCCTCTTCCCTTAAAGAATTAGTCTCAGAAATGTGGTGGTTGCTAGGAGTCAAAATTAAATCAACGGCAGTGGTATTACGCAGTATGGAGCCTGCAGGTGGCACAGAAGATAAACGTGTATGGCTGTTAACCAAAATGTTGGGAGTTCAAATTCACCCATAAATACCTCAGCCCAACTACTTTTCGAAACTCAGCCATTGAAAATTATATGGAATACCTTTCTCCTCTGAGAATCATGGTGTTGCCTGCGGCAGAGTCAACAGGACTCACCTGGCCTGGCACGGTTTCACTGATAAGCTGGATGTTGATACCAAGTTTCACCTGGGTCCCCTAATCCCACCTCCTATCACCGAAGGGCAGGAAAACCAGTTGCTGTCTCTGTTATCATTTAAACCTTAGTTGCTTAGACCTAGTCACCTCATACGTGACCAGGGGAGTGCCTGTCCCTGTGAGAGGGCTGGACACTTGTCAGCAGGACACTCTGTCTACACGGATGGTACCTCGCCCGGGACAAGCAGTTCTAAGTATGCCCGTTACATACAATACACATCCTTCCCAGGGTGCCGGCTTATTCCCAAACCTGCTGAATCATACGATTATACCTTCTCCTTGATGAAAAGTCTTCAGAGATGTGTTTTTCATTCTATAACTTAACCTTTAACTATTAAAATGTCTTTGTATCTTAATATATGAATCTGGTTTCCTCATCAATAGGGTTTATTGTCGAGTTTTTGAAAACACCTAGCCCAGAAATGAGGCATCTGATCTGTGTTCCATTATACATAAGAAAATGATGCTATCATGATTTTAAAGATTTTATAGTTAATTTATATTATAGTATTCCTCTGGGCCAGATGGATTACATTTCATATGTAAAATGTGAACCACACGTCGTTTTGAAAAAAGTTTGTATCTTAAAATTTGAGGTTCTTTGGGTGTTTTTTTTTTATTAATATTAATGAAAGTTTACAGAGACTTAGGATTTCCATTCATTCATTGTTGCACTTTTCTCCCTGCCCACCCTTCCGCCCCAGTTCGCTCTTTTCTTTGAAAAGTAAAAGAAAAATTCTTTCATTGTCATACAATCCCTCCCTGTATCTTAACATTTATAAACACTAAGAGCAAGTTTTACCCCTGTTTTTGCTATTCACAGCCTGTGAATTCCAGGTGTCACTGACTCCGTTCCCCTCACAGCGACCCTGGGGCAGAGGCTGTACATCTTTACAGAACCGGGCTGTCTCGTCTTTGCCCCTGAAAGGGCCTGGTGTACTCAAATGGCCCGCTCCATAGTTCGCAGCAGACTGCTTAAACCTGTGCACTACCAGGCATCATCGTGCAGCTTCTAGAGCCCTTTCAAATCCTCGCCGCACTCGTATCCATTGTAAGAATCTGGTGTTTTCATTTGTTCTAGCCGTCCAACAAGTGCCGCTTCACAGTCTGAGGAGCCATTACAGTGGGAACTCCTCTCTCCTAGCTCATTAAAGGAATCCGTTTTTATCACCCTGCTCCTTTCCAACTCAGTATAGAACGTGGACCTAACAATACATTCGGGCTCAATGTTATATAGAGAGGACATTCGGGCTCAATGTTATATAGGGAGGAGTGAAGAAAATGACGCACACAGTAATACTTGACTTTCCATGAGATTTCTTTAGGGCTTTGGCCAAGCGTATCCAAATCGTTTCTCTCCAATCCTAGCAAAAGCACACTCCTCACATTGTGTTGTTAACGACGTCGCAGTACTCCCAGGGTTGAAATGCTGCTGCTGATAGCTGTGCTCCAATCAACTTTATAACTTTGGCTATTAGTTGCTAAGAAACAAATGATAATTGCAGCTCAGATTCTTTACTATGTTGGCCTCCTCATGCTCCATAGTGACATTTATTTCTTGCAGATGATTAAATGATCAGCCCTGTAATTGTTTTAAATATCATTGACAGTGAAAGCATCTCTGGAAAGCCAGCCGTATCTGTGTGATCTTTATATGGGAGTTAGGGGCCCTGGGAGGGGTTAGAGCGGGGATGCCATTGACATCTACGTGTTGAAATTAGTTGAGGTTTTGACAGCAAATATTAGTGGCTTCTGTTTTGAGAAAATTGGTTAAATTAGTAGTCAATTTTCCTATTTTTAAAGATTATTGTTTCAAGACAAAGGGGACATTGTAGAGTGAAAACTTGATACTAAACTAATGTGCATTTGTGTGCTGTTCGCTCTTCAGGTAAGTTGTCTGAAGCTCCCAGTGTTCTCTTTTGAGAAATGGAGATGAGAGAGTATCTCTTACAACATTGCGTGTAGGACAAACAAGATAAAGTGCTTAAGGTACTTGGCAAAAGCAAAATGAACCACGGTTGCTATTGATAATTTATGTTATAATTTAGTCCTAAAAGTAGGGAGGAAATACTTAGAGTGTTTACTGGCATGCATACTATCATTCGTACGTTGTGTTTTATATACTTAATTCCTGTTGATCGTGCCTTTCTCACCCCGTGTCACCAAGCCTTCATCACATGTTGCCTTCTCCCCTCAATCTTCCCACTAATCTCTCTTGTTCTAATGATATGCCCTTCTTCCTTTCTACTCCCCTCTTTTTTATTGGTTCTTGTTATTTTAATGAACTATGTTAAACATTTATTTGATGAAAAACGTCACTGTACCTGGTCAGTCCCCATCCGCTCTAATTAGGAGATTCCTCATGCTTGCCTGTACCTGGAAGAGGCTACTGGAAGGGATTATTCCTCAATTTTACTTTTGCTTCCCTTCAAAATATCTTCACATACCTCTTCTCTTTTCTACTCCCCTTTTGAGCAGCTCTACATGTCCTGTTCTGATTTCTAATTGGAGCCACGTATTGTCCTTCTCCCAGCTCTTTGCAGCCTCGTGCTCCGTTGTCTGGCCTGTAACAGAGCTCCTTTTCTGTACGTTCCCTTGTGTGCTCCGATCCCAGCACCCTAAGTTCCCACAGAGGACTGGCACTCTGTCCTCTCTTCACAGCAGCGGCCTGTGCACTCTTTATCCTTTACTCACCAAGTTTCTTTCACTCATCATGATGTCCTCTAGTCTCACCCATGTTGCATACAACATTCACAAAGTCTTCCTTGTCGCTTAGTGCTGTCTAGTATACCATTGGGTGAATGTGCCACAGTTTTTCTAGCCATTTGCTTGCTGATGGTGCATTTGGTTGTTTCTGTCTTCTTACTATTGTGAACAAAGCTGCACTGAACGTGGCAGTTTTAAATCGCCAGGGGCTCCTTGGGAGAAAGATGCGCCAGCCCGTCCTGTGTGATTTCCGCCTCGGAAGTCCGGTGGAGGGTCAGCTGTGAGCCACATCTGGCTGGAAGCAGTGAGTTTCACTTATTGGAGTTTCCTCACTAACAGGGTTTGTGGTGCTGCCGCCATGGACTTGGCTCTGATTCACGGTGCCCCGTGGAAAACAGACCCCAACAACCAAGCACTGCCTGGTCCTGGGCTGCTCCACTCTTGATGCATTTGTTATGGGCCTTTTCCCTTTGTATGTTTTCTGTTTGTATTTCTGCATAAGAATAAAGGATGGATGGAGGGTTTTTAAATGAGCTTTTCCCGCTTCAGTTCATATGGCTCTTAAAAACACAGGAAGTCTGGACCCAAAGACCTCCCTGGAGCCCCTCTTGGTGGGGCCTGTGCCCCACCACTTCTATCCTGTACATAAGGTAAAGTTACAGAAGCTTACTTCTCTGACTTAACTATCTCCAGCTCCTGTAGGCAGATGAGTCTGTCATTCTTTCTCTGACCTGTACGCTGCGTGCCCTTAACAGCGTTGGCCAACACATTCCTATCTGCAGAAACACATATGCATTCCTGGAGAGGAGCTGGTGACGCTGTGTGTCGCGCAGAACTAAATCATCTCCTGTAGAGTGCTTGCGTTCTGAAATTAAGACAGAATGGATTCTCTGCTGATACTAATTCTCTCTCAGTCCCAGGCCCACATTAAGTCAAATATTGTGTGCTTCGTTTAAATACCAGCCGAGCACTTGGCACCAGAGTAGGAGCTCTGGGAAAGCAGGGGGCAGATTAGATACGATCCTGCCAAAGTCTGGGAGTGGGAAAAAGAGAAGGAACAGAATATGCAGGGAGTACCTTGCTTTGAATGGAAAGGGAAGAAACCAGTAAGATCACTTGAAATAGACGACCTTCCGGAAGACAGAATAGGGAGTTAAAGGTGCTTTCATTTCAATTCCAGCGTGCTCAAACCTGCTGCAGTCAGTAAATATCATTTACATTCTTTAATCTTCCATAGCCTGTATCCCACCTTTTGAAAGAATGGTGGGGATACGCTACCACCCTCTTAAGTTTCTCATCATTAACAAGCTGGATCAAAACACTTTGCAAATAAATAAAAACCTGGCAGAAGGAACAAGCAGGAATATTTCACCAAGAATTAGATCTAAGCCCTACCCTAAAGACATGCTGTATGACAGATGAAGACATGTGTGTGTGTGTGTGTGTGTGTGTGTGTGTGTGTGTGTGTTCACATGCACCAGTGCCGTTATAAGAAACTCTAGTGACCTAGTAATAAGAGCTTTGCTGCCAGTCTGAAGGCACATGGTTCAAATCCCCGACTTTTCTAGAGGAGAGAGATGGACAGTGTCCTCTGGGGTGATTTACTGCCTCTGAAAGCTCGCTGGAGGATCAGCTGTGGGTCACTTTGGACTCAAAGGTACACCGCAATGACAGCATGTGTCACTGTGGTTGTTCATTGCCATCTGAATAGTAGTGACCCTGTGTTAACTGAGTGAAGGCCACCTGGCCCTGTACTGTCCCCACAATCGCTGCCGCACTGAAGCCCACACGGTCTCGTGTCAGCCCATGCCATTTAGGCTCTTCCTCTTTTCCTGTCACCTTCTACCTTACCCAGCAGGACATACCACACGTGTCTCTACAGACTGGATTCTCCTGATAAGATGAACAGGGCTCAGGGGAGAAGTCCCACCATCTTTGCCTCTCAGAAGTCTTCTGGCCTCGTTGCTTCCAGGACAGAGTTGTTTGCTCTTTTGATAGTCTTTGATGTAGTGTATTAAGTAGTCTTTGCAGCACCACAATTCAAAGGCGCTCGTTCATCTATCTTCTTTAGTCATTGTCCAACTTTTTGCATGCGTATAAAACTCATTGTCTCCAAGTCAGTTCTGACTCATAACTGAGCCTCCGTTGGGTTTCTGAGGCTGTAAATTGCACAGGAGGAGATTGTCCATCTTTCTTGTGTGGAACCGTCGGTGGATTCGAACCACCACAGAACTGCAGTCTCTGAGTGAGCAGTGCCACTCTGCACGGGCTACCCCCCAACCCCCAAAGCTCCCTCCGTGCACACAAGGCCGCTGAAAATACCACGACTTGGGTGGGACACACCTTAGTGTTCAAAGTGGCGTTTTTGCTCATCAGCATTTAAAGAAGTCCTTTGCAGCAGACTTACCCAATGCAATAGGTTCATTCGATTTCTTGGCTTCTGCCTCCTTGAGCCTTGAATTTAGTGAAATTTCCTTGTTTATCAAAATGTTCATTAGTCCAGTTATGAGGACTATGTTTGCTTTGTACTGAGATGTCATCTGTACTGAAGACTCTAATCTTTAAGTCTTATCAGTGTTTCAAGTTTTCTTCGTGTTCTACAAGCAAGATGATATCACCTGCGTCTGGAGAAGCAGCCGTGATGGCCTCTTGCATAACTTAGATGCACATGTTTGCAGGGTTTGATGAATCCATACTTGACAGAGACAGCAAGTTCAGGTTCATGAGGCGACTGGAGCTGGAGCATCCAGTAACTTACAGGTCACATGGCAGGCTGCTGGCTCACGCTCCCAGAGCCGGAGGTTGGAGGAGGGTGAGGTGAGGGTGGGTTCCGAATTGAGGGAGTGGAGCTTTTTGAGAACATCCATATACACTGGATGCAGGATAAGCCATACCCTGAAGGAAACAGACCTACTTTCAACAGATTGGCCTTTCGACTCACTGACTCCTCACAGCGCGTCACAAAGAGGGGGATGATATTACTACCTTAGTTATCCAGTGTTTCTCTAACAGAGATGGTTTTAACAAACAGAGACTTTTTCTATTAACAGTTTTGAAAAAGCAAAGTTCAAACTCATGCTGTTGAGTCAGAACTGAGTCATGGTGAGCCTCCAGCAGGTGTTTGGAAGCTGTAAGTCTCTGTTCAGGTTGCTGGCTCTGCGGGAAGGAAGGTGTATTGTCTGTGTGTCTTCTCATTCTAGCCATTGTCCAGCACATGGTGCAGGGACGAGCTCTTCTGTCACGGTGGTTCTGCTCCCAGTTCATTATCCTCCTCGTTTGTCTGTTGTGAGAGAAATGATATTATAAGGCACAGGGATTGATGAGCTTAACGATATTGTATCCCACCCCTAATCCTCTTACAATTCTTTGGTTTATCAGATCACCAGCGATCATAACATAGTATCTACAAGACAGCATTACATCGATGTATTTTAGATGGCCATGATTCAATTAATGATAATTACATGGGAAAAGTCAGTCTAATGTCTACCAAACCACCACATACCCAACTTTAACACATAATATTAATAATGTGCCTTCTATGAAACATTTGTTTGCTAAATGGTTTCCTACTGGTTAGAAAGAATTGAAAATGTGTACTCACAACTTCTACTTTCTTTCTCTCTGTGTGCATTGATATAGGGGAGAAATAGTTTAGGAAAGACCTAACTACCTTACGTACAGAAAATTAGCTTAGCTTATAAAAAAGCGCCTGCTGTTTTTCTAAGAAGTTATGATGCACCACTGGGCAGAAAGGAGACCAGGTGTCATGACTCAGTTCAGGGACTAAACGCCAATAATAACATTTCACTTTGAAAACTTTTTTAATATCCATTCCCTGTTGCTTTCTGATTAGCTACTGCTTTTCTTTATCTCTGTTTTTTAATACATAATAAAAGAAAAAGGAGGCATGCATCTTCAGGCCCTGTGGTGAACAAAAGCAACTAGATGTTTATGAGATGCCTTCAAGGAAGATCACAGTCTTGGGGTCAAGAGAAGCCTGGACCTATGGGATGAGCAACAACGAAGGAATGTACCAGTCCTTAGAATTATCAGCCCCGCGCGAACAGAAGGACAATGTGTGCCCCGGGATGAAGCTTAGGAGGTGGGAAGGGAGAGGGTGGAAGGAGGAATGAACACGAGATTTGTAGCGGAGAGGAAAGGAGAGTGCTATTACAATGTAGAGATGTAATTAATGCCGTAAAACAAAATGTGTATGAATGGTTGAATGGGAAACCAATTTGCTTTATATACTTGCACTTTTTTTTTTTTAGAAAGGAAAGAAATGGTTTTAAAAATGTGAAGAATGGTCCCAGAAGTGGTGTTGGGTTTCTGTTGAGTGTCTGACCTGAGCCATCCCTTACATAGCTTTGTGGAAGGGGACCAGCGAACATTAGATGTCTCTGGGTGGTACACGTGATTATGTGCAGAAAGCTTGGGTTGGTAGCCACCCAGAATCACCTCCAAAGAAAAAGCCTTGTGCTTGGCTTCTGAAAAAGTCAGAGCCTGCTCTGCACCTGTGAGTATTTAAATCCTAGTAATTTAAACAGAAGCTTAGCAACCGGTGAGCACTGGTCTCGTGTTCTAGCTTCAGAGGTGAGGATAGTTGACACACTAGAGATGAGAGGACCCCAGGGTCATGGCTCTAGACTCCAAGTTCACGGCTGCAGTCCTAGTGCTGTATGTAGCTGGAGTTTCTGATCTTTAGTGTCGCACCCTCTGGCCACCAGTTCTACCTGTAGTTTTCACATTTTTGTACTTCCTTATTCTCTAGAAGAATGTCATTGATATTACCATGAGGATCTAGGGATCAAAAACAACAAAGAGAGTGGTTAAAATGTGTTCTTGACCTCTGACTGCTCAAGTCCATGTGTACACCATACATTGCTCATAGTCTACAGTTTGTCTCATTATTACTGGACCGATGAGCTGCTCCTGGGGAGGGATTAGCTTCACACTTGTGTTTCAAGCATGTAAGTAGACCTACAAAGTCCTGACCTATGTTCAAGGTCAACTGTAAACGATATGCATATTTCTGACAGTGTAAAGGGATCTTTACCTTGACCTTGTGCTGTTCAAGTGCAATTTTCCTCAACAAGATTCTTTCTGACATTTTAGCTTGTTTAGACAATTATACGTTTCTATAGATATCCTTTAAAACATCAATTCTTCCCTATTACTGAAATGTGTTTGATGTTTACAGAAAGTGAAACAAACCCTGTGTCACCTATGTTATGAAACAGCATTTGAACTCAAAACTAAAGAGTATCTGTCATGTTAAAGAAGCTACACTTTTGGCATATTGAAATATCACTTGATCACCGCAGGCTAATTGCCAAAGCTCCTAATCTACCAGGCTGACGTTTAATAAAGGTTCCGAGGAAGGAGTTCCCTCGTTGGTTGAACCCTGTGATCTCCTTGTTTCTCTTTGGTTTTACGACGTTTGTAACAGAGGTGCCTGCGTGATTTCCCTGGAAAGGTCAGTGTCATTAACCATGACCCTTCTGATCTTCCAAGGGTATATTTGTCACCGAATACACTATTGTATACCATAATTGCAAATTTTAAATTATACAGGCTGATTCTGTTTATCTCACTGCCTTCAGAAATATTTCTGTGTAGATGTTCAGAGACTTGGGATAAAAACAATGAACATTTTTTTCCTTCTCAGAAGTTCAGAACTCAGGCTCGTGTGGGGGTGAGGCAGTGAGGTGAACGGGGGGAGCAGGGGACCTGGTTGCCAGGTCAGTTCCCAGTCAGGGGCCTCCTGTGAATCACAGTAAATCATGCTCTGTAGCATTTTCAGTGATACCCATCTTTCAGCAATAGATCACCAGGCCTGCCTTCTGAAGAAACCTCTCGCTGGACTTGAACCATTAACCTTTTGGCTAGTAGTAGTTAAGATCCTAACCATCTGCACCCCCCAGGGATGCAATACAGGCAGGTCGAGCTGTGACCTGAGGGGTGAAAATAAAGCACTGAATGCTAGTGTTGAAAGAACATTTTCAGAATTAAGCACTAGTCACAAGCTGGCATCTAGACATTTGGGTGCATACTGTGACGTATGTCAGGTTTAGGGCCCACTATGGAATTTCCTCTAATGAATGCTGGGAGCCAGTTCATAGACATCATTTATCAAATGTCCACTGCTAAGTTGGTCCAGTCAGAAAGTACGAGGGAAAGTTAAGGAGTCTGATTACAGGAAAGGAATCTATGTCCCACCTGTGAGGTTGGCCAGAGCGAGTTAACCTCCCTTCACTGCTGGTTCCTGGTCTTCCTAGGGAGAGGCTGAATAACTAGAACATTCACAAGACCCTTCCAGGTGTGATATGCCATTAATACATACTACTTAATTAAAAGAACTCATTGCAGAGGGAATCGTAATGATACATGTGTGAAACTCATGCCCCTAGGAAAGCAGACCTGAATGAAGGGGAAACCCAGCAGTGTTTCCACTGATAAAATAATGTTGTTGTTGTTGTTGTGTGTCGTTGAGTCAGAACTGACCCACAGCTGATCCTACAGCAGGTTTTCAGAGTCACTGAATCGCACAGGAGTGTGTCTGTCTTTCTCTTCCTGAGCTGCTGGTCGAGTTCAGCCACCTGCCTTTGGCTCGGCTGGGCAGCTCCTCACCACCAAGCCACCAGAGCTCCTGAAATAAGATAAGGATGGCCATGGAGGAGCTCTGGAAGCCACGTCTGTGAGCAGTTGTGCTGCTAACTCAGAGGTTACATTTCCCAATGGTTCAAGTCCACCAGGGGCTCTGTGTGAGAAAGAGAATCTCTACCAACTGACTACAGCCTTCGCCATCCCACTGAAGGGCCGGCTCTGAGCTGGTTCCAACACTACAGCCATGACTTTAACTGAATATTAAGTGCTATCAAATGTCCTTCTTTTTTCTTTTTCATGGGAATTGGTTTTATTGATTCTGTGGACAGGGACCGTTCTCCCTTGTGAAGTTGGTACAGTTCACATGTGGCCATCCCTACACAGGCCTTGTTCTTGATGATGATGATGATGATAATGATTAATTTTAATGAAAATTTACAGAGACTTTGGATTCCCATTCATTCATTGTTGCACTTTTCTCCCTGCCCACCCTCCCTAGTTTGCTCTTCTCTTTGAAAAGTAAAAGAAAAATTCTCTCATTGTTATACAGTCCTCCCCCCCAAGTCCACTTCACTCAAATGTCCTTTTTTAAAGAGTCATGATCACATTCAGGAAAAGGGAATGGTTCTCCTAAAGCAAAGACTGACTTGACCTCCAGAAAAACGTGTTCTGTGGCCCATCCAGCCCTTCTCCAACAGGCAGACTCTGATTCGTAGCAATCCTCCAGCCTAGCACTGCCTGGAAGGGTTTCCAAGGCTGGAAATCTTTATAGAAACAGCGGGACACAGCCTTCTCCCTGTGCTGGCTGGTGGCTTTGAACTGCGCCCCTTTCTGTTAGCAGTTAAGCTCTCTAACCCTGCACCACCACAGCGCCTCTCTTTAGCCTATTGCTTTTCTCTTTGCAAGTTATTAGGCCCGTTGCTGTGTCTCCTAGAGCAGCACCCTCTCCAGGAGCATGAAACAGGGAGTCTGTGCAGAGGCCACTGCCCATGACCTCACTAATCCGTACAAACCAGCCTGGTTTTCATGTCCGCTGTCTTTCTGACCCACACACATGTAAAATATGCCAGAAATGCATATAACAATGCACAGATGCTATCATACTCTCTTCCACTTGACCTTGACAGTTCAGAGGAATAGAACAATTTGAAAGTATTTCAGGATTATGAAGTACTTCATTTTTTTATATGAATAAGAATTAAGAGGACTATTCTTATTTTTTTAAAAAAGTCTAGAATTACATTACCTCTTGAGGAGTAAATAGGGAGGCACATTGTATTCATTATACGTGGGATATTATTTCTGTAAAAGCTGTTGTTTTCATGTCATTTCTATGAGAGAACATAAAGAAGGCAGAATCAGGGAGTGATGATTGATTGTAGTTTCTGCAGTTCAAGTCCAGCCTCAGAAACATGCCATCAGTGTTGTTGTTTTTGTTACGTGCCATCCAGTGAGAACAGACTCCCAGCTGAGCCTCCAGCACGTTCGGGAGGCTGTAAATCACACTAGGGGTCACCATCTGTCTTTCTCCTTCAGAGCAGCTGGTGACGGGAACCACTTGCCTTAGGGTGGACAGCCCAGTTGCTTCCCACAGGGCGGCTGTCACCCCAGTCAAGTTGATTAGCTTCCCTGACTCTCTTTCATCTGTAGAAAGGGGCATTATAAAGGTGCATACCTTATTGGGTCATCAGATAATCTGAGCATGAAGTGTACTTATCATGGTGGCTGTCATGGGGTAAATGTCGTAAGAATAAGGACCAAAATAAGAAAAATTGTACCACCATCAGTGTCATTTTAATAGAGCCGACACACATATGCAGAGCTCTCACTGTCTGCCCAGAACACAGGCAGGGTAGTGTGTAAAGTCCAGGACATCAGTGGGAACTGCCGGAAGAGTCTTCGGGGACTCTACACCTAGCAATATTCTGCATGTGTGGTGTGTAGTAATTCTGTCAAGCCACATACTGACTTGTGAGATACTCTTACGATTCTCATTAGATAGATGAAAACTGTTAAAGTTTTCTTTTCCGCGAGTAGACCCTCTGGTAGGGTCTGGAACCTTCTACACAGAGAGCAAGGCTCTGGGTCTTGTTAAACTCGCTCTACGCCCTGGTCTGCTCACTGCACCCAGCAAAAGCAGCCTTCGCGGAGTAACCAGCTTAGACCTGGAGGCAGAGAAGGTTGGCGTTGGACCATTAACCTCCAGGTCAGCCCTCAAGACTCACTAGGCAGAGAGATGAAGCCGTTCTGTTTCCATCAACATTTATCATCTTGGGAACCTCCTGGCACAGTTCAGCTTTATCCTCTCGGGTCCCTGCATGTCACAATCTGATTGTGTTTTAGCTTGACTCCGGGATCCGTGAACTAAGTATGTTGTCGTTGAATAGAGTAGAGTCAGAACCAACCCATAGCTGACCTTCTGGCAGGTTTCAGTTAATCTTAAAGGAGGAGATTGCCCATCCTTCTTCCATGGAGCAGCTGGTGGCTTCGAGCCACATGCCTTTGGGTTTGCAGTGGAGCTTCTTGCCATGAGACCACCAGAACTGCCAAGTACTAAGCATAGCCCTGTGTTTTCCTACATTACCATTAGTTTCCATTAATAATACAAAATTTCAAATTATTAATTCAAATTAATAGAAACATTATCTTTATTAATACTCATTATAGTTGGTAGTAATTTTCATTGTTGTTATAAAAGGATCTTCAGCTCTAGCATTTAAATTTTAAATTAGAGTTCATTAAATTTGAAGACGTTTTCCACTGAGTAGATCGTTAAATACTAGTTTCTGTGTGTAGGGAGCAAACTTCATGTGACGGGTACATTACAGAAGTCTTTGTCCAAGAATGGCATAAGAGGAGACCTGCTGGAATATCGGTGACCCGCTCATTTATGAGTGACTCCACCACATTCGTTTACTTGGCGTGGGACGAGGGAGCTCTCGAGTTGTTCTGGACCTGAGGTGCCACCTTGGCTGTGTCCTGGACAACTCATTACTCCAGCACAGTTACGGCCTGGCGTCCCCACAGTCCAGACACCCCAGTGGGGGAAACAGTCTGAGGTTTTGCTCAGTGGACATTCCCTCTGCTGTGGAGCCCACTGTGGAAATCAGGCCTCATTCCTCCCGGGCTGCACTGTATTGTCACTTCATGAGTCTGCTTCTCATCTCTTTCCCCTCCTCAGCTCCTAGATTTCTGCTGATAGCGGCCACTCTTTTACCCCTTTTATTTCTGCTTTGAAAGCAGGCCTGGCATCTGTCATTTCTTCCACCTCAGGGAAGATTGAGGTGAAATTCCTTCCGCCTCGGGACTATGGCTTTCACTGCTAATGAATCTCTCATCACTGGCAGGGGAAATAATTGGTTAGAAAGTAGCTCATAATTCTCTCTTTCAAACCCTGCCTGTTTCTAAATTTGATCTCAGGCCATGAGGTGCACTAGGCCAAGTTGTTAGAAGTTCAAGTGGGTATATGAGAATGTGGAAATAATGAGGAAGCCAGGGGAAACGGAGTTCTAAGAGCTAATTGTCTTGTGGGCAGCCTCTTCTACGTAGGAAGAACCTGCTCATTGCACTGTGGGATGAAACCTGGGATTCGCTAACCCAGTGGGCCACAAGCCGATAGAATATGCATTCCTTCTTGGCGGCGTGGTAGATGTAAGATAGATCATTGATCTCTCATGCGTCATAGATACCACTCCACAACCTTCTCATTAGGTGAAAATGTTCCGAACCAACCAGCCTTTTCAAAATACTGAGGAACCAAAACTCTGTAATGGGACACATTTAAAATACTGCCATTAGGATACAAGATCGATATACAAAGTCACTGGGATTTCACTACAGTAACAAAACACAGGGAAGGAAACTAAGAAAGCAATACCATTTACAATAGCCAATAACAAATTGAGATACTTGGGAATGACTGTAACTAGAGACTCAAAAGACCTTTTCAAAGGAAACTATAGAACATTTCTGTGAGACACAATAAAATAAAAATGGAAAAATGTTCCCCGTTTATGGATAGGAAGACTCATTATAGCAAAAATGGCAATCTAACCAAAATCAATCTGCATGTTTAACACAATGCCAATACAGACACCAAATTCCTTTTTCAAAGAGCTAGAAAAGACAATAGGCAAGTTTATTTGGAGAGGAAAGAGACCTCAAATAAGCAAAGTACTTCTGATTAAAAAAAAAAAAGAATGAAGTGGGAGGCATTGTACTCCCTGACTTCTAAAACTACTACACACCTGTAATAGCCAAAACAGCCCGGTATTGGGATGGTGACAGCCACGTGGACCAATGGAATAGATCTGAGAAATTGATCCATCACTTTATGGTCAACTGGTATTTGACAAAGAAACAAAGCTTATCATATGAGGAGAAGACTACCTGTTCAACAGATGGTGCTGGCAAACTGGACTGCTACCTGCAGAAAGCTGAAGCGGGATGCACACCCCTGACCATACACAAAAATCAACTCAAGGTGGATCAGAGACCTGGGGGGTACAGTGCCAAACTACAAAGATCATAAGAGACAAAGAAGGACCAAGCTTAGAAGGCCTAGTTCGTGATATAAAAAGGCTGACAAATGCAGCCAGAAATACACAACCAGCAGAGGATAAAATTAAAGAATGAGACCTTCTAAAGATTAAATCTCAGTGTACATCAAAAACATTTTCCAACAGAATGAAAAGAAAACCTCCTGACTGGGGAAAAAAAATTGGCAATACCATGTCAGACAAGGTCTCATATCAAAAGTTTACAGAATCCTACTGGGTCTCTACAAGAAAAAGACTGATAACGCAATTACAAAATGGGCAAAAGACATAGAAAGTATTTTCACCGAGAAGATATTCAGATGGCAACAGACACATGAAGAAATGTTCCAAATGACTGGCAATAAGAGAAATGCAAATCAAGACCTAAATAAGATACCATCTCATCCCAGTAGCAGTGGCAAAGTTTAGCAGGGTTCTAAGTAATAAATGTTGGAGTTGATATGAAGAGATAGGAGCTCTTATACACTCTTGGTGGAATTGTAAAATGGTACAACCACTCTGGCAGGCAGTTTTTAGTCCTCTCAAAAAACTGAACATAGAAATGCCATATGACCCAGCTATTCCACTGCTTGGAATATACCCCGAGAATTTTAGAACAGAGACACAGATGGAGATTTGTACACCAGGGTTCATAGCAGCTTTATTCACCATCACAAGCACATGGAAACAGCCCAAATGCCCAACCACAATTGAATGGATTGAGAAGTTGTGGTATATTCACACAATGGAAAACTAAGCAGCATGCAGGGGCAAGGGTTTTTAAAATTACTGTCTGACTTGGGAGGGACTGGAGAGCATTATGCTGAGTGAACTAATTCAGTCCATAAGGACAAATACTGTATAAGACCATTATTGTAGAAACAGAAAATATTAAAATGTGTGTGAGGATCCAAGGTGGGGAGGGTAGGAGCAGAAGGGTGAGGATGGACAGGGGACTAATCATAGGGTTACACAGTTTGATGGGTAGAGAGAGGGGTGAGTAAAGGAAATGGGAATGATATGGTGTGAAAAAAATCATATGAACTTTGTAAGCAAACCAGTATATAATAAAAATGTTACTAAAAAAACATTGCATAGTGGAGTGGACTGGGGGGATTGTATGACAATGAAAGAATTTTTCCTTTACTTTTCAAAGAGAAGAACGAACTGGAGAAGCGTTCATTAAAATTAATAATAAAAAAATATTGCCACTAGACAAATCCTCCACAGCCTTTTGGGGAAACCACAATATCTTTTTTAAATGTTTTGTGATTACATTGTAATTCCAAATAAGACTGAGAAATATTTTTAAATTCTTGAGAGTGACAGTTCTTTACTGGAAACACCTTTACATTAAGAACGTGGATTTAGGGGCATGTGCCTCTCTGCCCACAGACCTACACGTCAGCTTTCTCAGGGCCAGGTAGGAGAGCATGACTTTTCTAGTTTATCATGAAATCTTGCCTTTTTAAGGATACAACACTTTGCTACATGGTGACACTACTTTGTGACATGGTTCTCTATCAAGTTCAAAATATCATCCTTATGGGAAGCATAAAAAAAAGATGGAGGGAGATGTCCCATAAACCATATTTTAAATTTTTCTTTTTGGCTTTAAGAATTTCCATCAAATCAGGCAAATCTTCAGTGTGATGCTCCTTCAGTTCAGTTTTGGTGATTAACTCAGGGCCACTGGGCAGCTGCTTAGCCTTCAATTGGGGCAGAGTTGGGAGAATCCAGGGCTCTGCTAGCTGTTCACCACCATGCTGTGGCCCCTCCTGTTTTCTTTCCGACTCTGGACAGGTAGTCTGAACTTTTTCCCCTTCCTCTTTTAAATGACATTTTAAAATTCATATTCACTGGACATTTTTAAAGAGGAAAACTCCTGACACATGCAGTTAGAGTTCAAATTCCGCTCCTGTTCTCGTAGAGAGTTCGTGTGGTGTGGTCCCTAGGGAGTTGCACTGCTGACCCAGAGGTCACTCCTCTGTGATTATTCAAATCCACCAGAAATTTGGAAGAAAATTACCTGACCAACTGACTGTAAGAGATTCATGTTTGTTCCTTTTTAAAAAAAAGAAAGAAAAAGTGATCCAACAGATTATAGAAATTGTCAGACAGTATCATTGATATCACATGCAGGTAAAGTCTTGGTAAAGATTGTCAGGAATAGCTAGACTTATACATTGAAAGTGAACTCCCAGAAAGTCAAGCTGGATTCAGAAGAGGCCATGACACAAGAGAGATGATAACTGACATCAGATTACTCTTACCTGAAAGCAGAGAATACCAGAAAAATACTTGTTTTATTCACAACATAAAGGCATTTAACTATATGAATGATTAAAATCTATGGCTAGTGTTGAGAAGAATGGGAATCCCCGAACATTCTGTTATCTGAACAGAACAAAGGAACACTGCCTGATTTCAAATCAAGAAGGCTGTCTCAGGGTCGTACCCTTTCTTCATACTTACTCTGTATACTGAGCCTATCATTTGAGATTCTGGACTTCATGGAGAAGAATGTGGCATCAAGATTGGGGGAAGACTCACCAACAACCTGTATTACATAAATAATACAAACCTTGATTGCAGAAAGTAAAGGAAACTTGAAGTCCTTACTGAAGAAGATCAAAGACTACAGCTTTCACCATGGGTTACATCTCAAATCAAGGGGGGGGTGGAAATCCTCCCCTTGTACCAATAGAGAATATCATGTTGGAAGGAGGAAAGATTGACATTGTCAAGGATTTTCTTTTACTTGGTCCTGCAGTCAACACTCATAGAATCAGTGTGAACAAAAAACTCAAAAGACATGTTGCACTAGGAAAATCTGCTTTCAAGGCTATCTTTAAGGTGCTACAGAACCAGGATGATGTCCACTTAGGAGACACCTGATCCTACTCAGGGCATTTTCACCCGCTTCCTGTGCCTCTGAAGGTTGGACAGTGAGTAAGAATGGCAGAAGACGACCGATGGCCTTTGAGTCGTGGTGTTGGCAAAGATTAATATCCTAGGAAATTCCGAAAGAACAAATAAATATCTGGGAGGAATTGTAATCAGGATATTCCTTAGAGGCAAGGATGGTGAAACTTTGTGTCACATACTTTGACCGTCTCCTCTGGAGGAGCTAGTCCTTGAAAAAAATGCATCATGGGAGGAAGGTAGAGATTCAGAGAAAGACAGGTCACCCCTCAACAGGGTGTATTGACCCAGCGTGGCAGCAGGCTTAAGTGGAGGAGATGAGGACAGAGCAGGATAGCACAGGGTTCATGTCCACTCAGTGTTACTGTGATTTGTAGTCATTTCACTGGCCTCTTACAACAACCTAATAACGGTAGTTGTTGTGTAAAAGCTTTGTGTAACCACGCTGCACAATCTGTGGGAATAATCTCATGTCCTATTTAGAGGGTCATTCATTTCCCTTTTAAAAATGGGAAAACCAAAGTTAAGGCAAGAGAAGTCGGTTCAAAGTTAAGTTTATCAGATTCTTATCTTCCGCGCACTGCCTCACTCTGGCCATTTCTGCTCTTTGATGTCTGTGCTCCACGTGAAGGGCTCTGTGTGGCCTAGTAAACAGCAGAGAGAGCAATGCGGAGCTGTACTAGATCCCCGGGGACCTGCTGGGCCCGCTCCCTGCCTTCCGTCAGGTAAATGGCCCACGCAGCTACAACAGATGCTCACATGGGTATTTTTTCCCTGAGAAATCATCAGGGACAGTCCTCCTGCAAATGCAGAGGGACAGAACTGGCCAGGCATGACAACAGAAGGGCTGAGGAGGCAGATGTGCACGGCATGGCTCAGATCCCAATAGACGAACGGCCTGTGGGATGTTCTGCTTGAGAACTTTCTGCTTCACATGCCACGCAAACCAGCTCGAAAGCATTCTGCTGATGTATATGCCCAGGAAAGCTCTGTGAACTCAGTACTGCGTGGACGTGTCCCCCAGGAAAGCTCTGTGAACTCAGTACCGCGTGAACGTGTCCCCCAGGAAAGCGTTCTGCCCTCGGTACTGTATGGACGTATCCACCAGTGTTAGTGGGAGCAGAGTGAGTTTAGTATCATGAACCATAGTAAAGACAGAATGTGCCCTCTACGCAGACTTCACCTGCCTTTCAGGCCAGTGCCTCTCTTTAGACATTTTTGTTTCAAGGAAGTTATCTTTTCATCATAACCAGTTTGCGGTGGTCAGAGATAGAATGCTCACTTGAATAGCTCTGTCCCCAGAAACTAAAATGGGTGTGAGTGTCCTTCTCTAAAATTCATCTTCCCTGCTGGCCTGTGAGCCCTTAGTCATCAAAGCCGTTACAGAGGTGAAGGCACAGAACATGGCAGATGAAGGAGATAAAGGCCTGACTCTCACGGAGCCTTGTTTCTCAGGACAAGTCACTGACCCTGTAAAGATACTGGTGGTGGCGGTGGGGAATATTTGGTCAGTTTCCATTTTTAAAGATGAGAAAACTGAGGCTTGTACAATTATTTTTTTTTTTCTCTAAAAGAGGGCATTCATGCGAGAAGGACCTTTTTATGTTTAGAAAGGTGGAGAGTTGGAGAAGGAGAGGCAGCCACTCAACCAGCTGGATTGACACAGCGACTACTGAGTGGGCTCCAATGGGTCAGGAAGGGAGCTGGTGGCACACAGTAGGAACAGGGTTCTTGGGATCACTGTAGATCCTACTCAACTTGACAGCACCTGACAACAATAACAACACACTCATTTTGTAACTCTTGCCCTAAATTTATTTATCAGAAGAATGCCAGTGTATCCATTTCCTAAGTGAGTTGTAACAAATTCACACAAACATGGTGGCCCTTTGTTCTCACACTTCCAGAGATTTGTTACCGCCTGCCCTGGAGTCCATTCCTACTCGGGGTGCCCTCCGCTGAGTTTCGAAAGCACTAAGTCTTTATGGGGCAGACTGTCCTCATTGCTTTCGGCCCATCACAGCTACTTGGGTGGTCAGAGCTGGTGGATTCACACCACTGGCCTTTCAGTTAGCAGACAGAGCTTCCAGAAGTCCAGGACCCCTCAGGCTTACTCCCTCCACAGTCTCTCAGGGGGAACCGGTCTGTGGGCTGTCTGCACCCTGATCTGGCACCCCTCTCAACTGAGCCTCAGTCTTCACATGGCCTCTCCCTCTGTGTGACTCCCTCAGACCTTGCTGCCTCCCTCATATCAAGATTCTTGTCTTTCATTTAGGGCTCAGCAGGTGTGATATCCTCACCTAAGACCCTTAACCGAATTACATTCCCAAAGGCCCTTTTCTCAAATGAGGTAAATCTCCGGGTTCCGGGGACCAGGGCGTGGACATCACTTCTGAAAACACCCCCCGTCATCCTCTGTAGCAGATTGTTACATGAGCTCTTTACTGTCCCTAAATGGGTCCTTAATTGGACATTTTTACACTAAACAGTGTTGCCTTGCCTGAATCCTCTGTAAGGAGCCGAGTTGGCGGTGATGGCTGTGTGTAAGCCCTGTTTCTGAGATGATGCTTTGGGGGCCCACAGTCTTCCAGGCCCCAAGTCATCCACTGGGGTATTAATGGTGGTGACCCTGATTCTGAACAAGGTGTCTTTAGCATATCATAGATAAGCTAAACATGACAGATACGTAAGTGCATCTTCGAGTCTGTTCACTGAATGTGGACTCCTTCTGGATTTGTGCTTCCTAAGCAAAAATGCTTGTGAGCCATTTGAACTGGCAGATGCCCTTGGGTGTTGATAGCATTATTCTGCTCTGAGGGTCCTTGAGCAAGGATCAGCTACAGAAACTGTCTTGCTAAGCGACACCATCACAACCACGTTCTGTCTCTTAACAGTCATACTGCAGGGCGGTTTGTTCTCTCTCCAATAACAGCCCTCCCTTCAAAGGGAGGGGCGAAACAGAGAGAGTAAAGGGGCCTCAATTCAGCTTCTTACATTTTAAAGGGAGAGCGTGGTAAAAAGTCGTGCTGCCAACCCAAAGGCACGTGGTTTGGGTCCACTAGCTGCTCCAAGGGAGAAGATGGACTGTCTCTTCCAGTGCAGTTTACAGCCACGGAAAACCCACTGGAGGGGCTGCTATAAATCTGTTTTGATTTGTTGGTAATGACCACTCACAGCTTTAAAAATAGATCCAGTAGCAATAAAACCAGTTATGCTGTTACTGTTAATAACATAAAACCAAAGAAACTAGTTGCTCTGAAATAAATTCCAACTCAGACTGGCCCCCTGTGTTACAGAGGGGAGTTGAGCTCCAGAGGGGTGTCGGGAGTCCTGGTGACATGGTGTGGAATGTGCTGGGCTGGTCTCCCAGTGGTCTGCAGTTCCAGTCCACTGGGCCTCTCCATGGGAAGAAGACGGTCAGTCTCTGACAGATAATGCCCATTGGGTAGGCCGTGTGGAGGGTCTCAGTGTGTCCAAACAAACTCAAAGGCAGTGCGATTTGGGATTTGGAATCTTGAAGGATGCACGTTGGCTGGCTGTTCATGTTTAGCTTGCTGGGGTGGGTGTCTCGGTGGCCAGCATCCCATTTTGTGGACATTGCAAATCAGTGTGCTCTTCAGATCTGATGTACTAACAGCACCTACCACACAGTTAATGTGTACATGCTAGGAGAACGAACAGGTTCGTCCTGGAGAGGGTGAAGCCAGGCTGCTCCTTGGAAGCAAGGATTCTGAAGCTTCGTCTGACTTACTTTGGACATGTTGCAAGGAGGGATTAGTCCTCGGAGAGGACGTCATGCTTGGGAAGGTGGAGGAACAGTGAAGGAGAGAAAGACCCTCTATGAGGTGGGTTGATTCAGTGACTGGGGTAATAATGGTAGGTGTGTCAGAGACAATGAGGTTGACACAAGACAGAGCAGGGTTTAGGGCCGTTGTACATAGGGTTGCTGTGAGCCACAGGTGACTTGATGGCAAATAACAACAACAACAACAAATGTATATTACGAATTATTTTACATGTAGATCCTGAGGTGCCAGTATTCATGGAGAAATTCCCTTAGTGAATAAAAATTTGCAAAGCAGAGCTCAGCTTTCATAAAAGATAGGGACGTCTCTGTCACGCTTCCAATGACCTGAGACATGTAACCTCCTCGGGGAAGTAGTATTGTTTCCATTATATTGGCTAAGGAGAACCGAGTTCAGTTACTAAATTATTCTTAGTTTACAGGCAATGAAATGGAGAAAGCTAACCTTGTATAAAATGCTATAAACAGGATGCCAGAGTTCAAGTGAAAAAGCTTGACAATTAGTTTCCTCTTATATGGAAGCGGGCTTAGTTACTGGACGCAGAGGCCTCGCATTTCTCTCCCGATTCCTGCCTCACTTCTGCTTGTTGAAGCCGTGGGAAGGTCAGTGAGCATCGTGTCTTCTCCCCGTGCACTAATCTGTTGTCAACCGCCAACACTTGTCAAAGAGGTTCCAGAACAAGTTTAAGACCTTAGTGGTGATTGGTGATGATTCTTTACCACCAGCTTTCATCCAGAGCTATTACTGGCTTATGATCGAAAAGAAAATGTTGGGTTTTGGTGAATTTGGGGTTCCTAATTATAGATGCCAAAAGAACAAGCAGGTTTGTCCTAGAGAAAGTGCAGCCAAAGTTCTCAGAGAGGCAAGGATGGCGGAAACTGGTCTCACTTCCCTCAGACTTGTGGTCCAGACGGACCAGACCTTGGAAAGAGTGTCATGTTGGAAAGGTGGACGGTCAGAGGAGCAGGCGGAGACCCTCAGCGGGCTGGGTTGGCACAGTGAATAACGTGGGCTCAAGTATCTCTCAGAGACGATGGGGATGGTGCAGGATCATTGTTCGAAGTCACTGTGAGTTGTAATTGCTTCAGTGACACATAATTATTGCCACGTCAGTGTGCTGGATAATTGTGTTACTGTGATGCTGGACTATTTATCAGTGAAAACCATGCAAACCACGCAGAACATTGGCCCCCAAGAATGTGGAAGATGAGCCCCGTCTGTCTGTAAAGCTCTGAACCCACACAGTAGTCCCAGCTGTGGACCCCAGGAACCCCAGCCGTCGTGAAGGGGATGCAGGGCCAGGCAGAGTGTTGTCCTGTTGTTCACAGGGTCACCATGAAGATGGGCGTCTCCTTGATGGCAACTGACAACAATCCCTGAAGTTTTCCTTTATGAACGTGTGGGCTGATGGCCTATCGCCACTTATTAAGACCGTACATGGCTTTCTTTTTAGTTTCACTGAAGAATATTTTATAAGCGTCATCATTTGTGCTTCCACGAATGATCTCCTCGTTTCATTTGCCACATTCCCACAGCTTTGGGGCCACCTCGTTTTCAATCTCTAGTATAGCATTACCTCATTCTTTGCTCTTTAGGAAAACTACCCGAGGAAGAGGTGGCCCCTTTTAGCCTTAATCACTGCTGTTGAACACACGAGAGGGGGAGAGCAGCAAAGCTTTGTGAAGTGGAGGTGTTAGCAAGTCCAAAGGCTCCCGTGATGGTCAGCTTGGAAAATGAATGATGACATTAATGTTAGAGAAAAGTGACCTTGCGCTACTGCCTGCTTCTTGGCTGGTAGGTTATGAATGTGTACTTGTTGTTGAGTACTGTTGAGTCAGAACCAACCATAGCTGCCCCTCCAGCGGGTTTCCAGAGGCATTTAATTGCATGGGAGGAGATTGCCCATCTTTCTCCTATGGAGGGGCTGTTGGATTCAAACCATATACCTTTGTGTTGGCAGTGTAAATCCTTACCACTAAGCAACCGTAGCCCCCTTACAAGTAGGGAAGAATTCCAAATAAATAAAAACACACCGTGCCAGACCGTGTGTAGAACAAAAGAGGATTTAGTTCAGTTCACATCTTCACATCTACCTTGGTTTGCAGGTAAATTTTCCTGTAAAATTGTTTCTTTGAATCATTTGGGACACATAGAGAAAAATGCATGCCATGTTTTATAGATCCTCATCCAGATTAAATGATCAAGAATTGTTTTTGCCTCCACAAACAATCTCTGGTGTCCCAGACTGATGGTGAAAGAGCCCTTTGTCCCCATGTGCTCTGGACACTGCCCACTCCTGGAGAGGCTGGCAGTCAGCTGTCACAGGGGTTCCCTGCGGGACTGACCTGCAGGACAGACCTGCAGCGGTCTCAGGTGTGGAATCATACACACACACACACACACACACACACACACACACACACACTGTGTGTGTTGTATACTCCCAAGATGGAGGTGCCGTAAATTGAAGCTCCCAGGCTCAACTGATGATCAATCACCTTTTTGTTCAAAGAAAAGCATCCAGGACTAGAGTTCTGCCAAACAAGCAAAGGCCTCAAAGCCATTGAGTGACACCCAGCACATGAGGGGGACTTCATATCTGTCACAGGGCAGCGGCTCTGAAGACTTTTCAAGGCCATGGCCTTTTGACATGCTGTGCCAGACCTCTCTTCCACTGGGTTAGAACTGTTTAAAAGGGATATGTTGTTTTGTGCCGTCGAGTCACTTGCAACTCATAGCGACCCTGTGTACAGCAGCCCTAAACGCTGCTCTGTCCTGTGCCAATCACACTGTCTCCGATACACCCATCCCAATTGCCCAGTCACTGAATCAACTCACCTCATAGAGGGCCTTCCTCTCCTGCGCCGTCCCTCCACCCTCCCAGGCAGGATATGATTAGGTATTATTGTCATGTCAGGAGTCCAGAATGAAGGCTGCATAGTGGAGGAGACTTGGAGGGAGAGACTGTATAACAATGAAAGAATTTTTCTTTTACTTTTCCAAGAGAAGAACAAACTGGAGGGGAGGGATGAGCAGGGAGAAAAGTGCAACAATGAATGAATGGAAGTCCAAAATCTCTGTAAATTTTCACTCACATGAATAATAATAATTAAAAAAAATTTTTAAAAAGAACTGATCTTGTAGGCAGTAAAGCCAAACCCACTGCCTTTGAGTCTCCTGACCCAGGGTGGCCTTCCTCAGGTTTCCAAGACTGTCCGTCTCTGCAGAAAGAGACCAAATCTGTCTCCTGCAGAAGATCTGGAGGCTTTAAGAGTCCCAGCACATTACCCGTTGCACTACCAAGGCTCCGCTTTGGGTTCATATCCTTGAATTCAAGTGTTTTGATCCTCGAGGGTTTTGTAGTAACTGTTAACGTGGTGCAATATGATGCAGTGAGAGAGAAGGAGATGATATGCTTTGTTCTGATCCCTGCTCTCCCACGAACAAGCTGGCATTTGAAGCTGCTCCCTGCAGCTTGCGGCCTGCTTCTGTTTCCTCTAGGAGTAGAAATGCATGATTTCTGAGTCCTCTGAAAGCTTGAAATGTCATCAGTTTTTCCCTGTAGTTAATTGTGTGATACCAGTCATTTCATCCTGCTGGCTTGATTATGGACTACTTGTTTTAGTAAGAATGTTCTCTCCCTCTTGGGTATGTTAAATGCTCAAAGGACCTCAACAGAGTCGCTATTTTCAAAGTATCTGAATCATAAACAGATAATCCATAGTAGGCGAGTTAAGTGGTTCAGTTGGAACTGACAGGCTGACATTCTGATCTTACACTTAATTGACGAGCTGGAATAGAGTTTGGCACACCGCGAGGGCTGGGGGCTGAGAGAGACCGGAGTGGTGACAGGCTCTGACCCTTTTCTGATGGCCTTAGGGCAGATGCGGATCCCCTCTCCCCGGGTCTGTCCAGGGACATCCTGGGCTGTCATTGTGTTCTCATTTTGTCTTTTTTTCCCCCCCCTATCTAAAGAGTATAAAGAGGAAACTATAAAATTGGAATTTTGTCAATTCCAGTATCTCCTTTTTTTCCCATAATTAAGAAAACTGATAGGGAGGAAATATGTAAAAACATAGCCTGGTAAACAGGTGACTGGGGGTGGCTTTCCCTCCAAAGCAGTCTTACTTTAGAGTAGTGGGAGTGTGTCTTCTGATGTACAGTATTTCTGTTTTCATAAGATACCTGTGAGGAACCTAAAGACTAATCAGCTTTAGAAAGAATTTGATTGTGGTTAGTCTTTGTTGCACCTGATGGCTTTGTGCTCCTGCAGGAAGCAGAGCAGATTTCTTCCTCTGTGGCATTGTTCTCATCCTCTGTCATTAATGAAAGACGCAGCAGGAGCTCAGAGCAGAATGGCTGTCCTCACTGTCACCCTGTGTTGCCAATGAAGACAGAGGAGGTTAAATTTGTGTTTGTTTGGTTTTTCTTTTAAATTAAATTCCATTTAATCTCAATTAGTTTACGTGCTTGATTTGGAGGAAGGGGGGGAATAACAATTTACACAAATTGACTGACTTCAGCAAGCCGAACTTGACGCCTTCTGCCTTCCTTCACCTTTGAACTTCTGAGTGAAATGGAACCAGGAGCACACCGTGTCTCTTATAATACTGCATCTGAATGTTTTCTAGAAGCCATAGTGTGAAAAGTTGGGAATCTTATCCGTGTGGCTGACATGAATTTGAGGTTTCTTGAAGCCAATCGACTCTTGGCATTCCCTATTCTAAAAATACCTTTTGATTAAATTTGCTTTTCAATATCCCTTTTAATTCCATATTATGATTCTTAATGTGCCCCTATTTCTCTGAGAAAGAAAAATGGAAATGAAAAGCTGGAATCTAAAAATAAAATTCATCCTTAATACACAAGCTAAATATACCTCTAAGTTTTCTCATTGCTACATTAATTCAATGAAATCTAATTTAGGCAAGCACCAGTGTTCTGAATAAAGATGAAGAAGTATTACAAGGGCACATTGTGTCTCAGCTTCTCTCTCCGAGACTTATCAGAAGGAATGTTAATTGCTTAAGTCCTTATATAAGACTGTGTGTTCTTTAAAGTTTTCTGGAAGAGAGATTATGCTAAAAGGGCAATGAATTTCCATTTATTTTATTTTCTGTATTTTTAGTTCCATGCTCTTCTATTCCTGTGTCTGCAAACTGGTCATCTTGATTTATTAACATTCTTTAAGTTTCCAAAATCTAGACACCATTTTCCTGGTCATTTCGCACTCCTGAGGAGTCTGGGTAGCATAATGTGTAATTTATCAGTCTTCTCACCAAAAGGGTGATGGTTTAAATCCACCTGAATGAGAAAGATAGACAATCTGCTCGCAGGAAGACGTCCACCCTTGAAACCAATGAAGGTCGCTATGATTTGGGACCAGCTTAACAGCCGTGAATTTCGTTTCATTTTTATTTTGTTTATTTTAAAGTCTTATTATAACTCCTATTGCTTCTAGGATCATTTCCACACGGGGCAACAACTTCTAATGGGTAGTAAAGAGAATAACTCCATTTATAAAGTGCTCAGTGCTTAAACAATTTTGGGAAAAGGATGAGTTCAATAAAGTTAAACTCACCATAAACTAGTACAGTCTGTTGCCATTGAGGCAGTTTCTATGCCGCCACATGAGTGACTCTGTGGAGTCACGATTTGTAGTTTACAATGGCTGAGTTTGGAAAAAATTCAGTAGATGTCCTGGGCACCGAGCGTCGATGTGAACCTCTAACTTTTCACTTAGTAGCTGACCGCTTTCACCTGTTGGTATCACCAAGGTTCTCCCAACTCACTTGACTGCAATATGTAGAAGAAATTACGAATTTCCAAGAGGCCAATACTGTTTTAGACTTCCTGAACTAAACCACAGAACAATGTTAACATGTGCCTGTTTAGTAAGAATATTCTGTGGAAGCGAAACAGAATTCCATAGTGTTCACTGTGAGCCCTGCCTCCTTCCTACCTTCACACTCAGTGTTTGCACAGATGACTGACTGTCATTTGGTGACAACACTGTATAGCTGGTCTTGTTTGGTTTTAAAGATTGGGATTCACAGTCTTTCGTGTTAGAGGTGAAAGCACAAACCTGGCTGTAGGGGAAGGCCCTTCCTTGTTGACATCCTTGGCATTCTGTGGTTTTAGAGGGTTTCTCACGTGATCACTCCCTCTCTTGCTCTCTCTCCCCCCTCCCTCTCTGCCCCCTCCCTCTCTCTCTCCTCCTCCTCCTTTTTCCTCTTCTTCTCCTCCTCCTCCTCCTCTTCTTCCTCCTCCCCTGCTCTCTCTCTGTCTTTCCTTCTCTCTCCTCTCTCTTCTCTGTCTTTGTGCTCTCTTGTGCGCTCAGGCTCTCTTTCACTTTCTTGCTCCCTCTCTCTCTCCCCTCTCCCGTCTCCCCTCTCTCCTCTCTCTCTCTTTTCTCTGTCTCTCTCTCCTCTCTCTCACTCTCTTGCACTCTCTCCCTGTCTCTCTTCTCTCTTTCCCCTCTCTCTCTCCTCTCTTCCTGTCTTCCCCCCTCTCTCTCACTTTCACAAACACACACATCCATTTTCCATTACTGTGATACCACACAGGTCAATAAGATACCTGAGGTGCTTTTGGGGGCATGTCTCTCACTCAAACCTGGACTCTTGCAAACTCAATGTGCAAATGGCCTGCGACCACTTCTCTAAGAATGGCCAACGAGTTTCCATTTTATTCCCCCAATATGATCCATGTTTTTTCCTCTGTGTGTGTGTGTGTGTGTGTGTGTGTGTGTGTGTGTGTGTTTGAAGTTTACCAAGCAGTTTGGTGTTTCATTCAGCTGTTCATATGTATTTTGATTTCTGATGTTGATTACAGCCCCATTATTCTGTCACTCACTCTTCCATTAGCCTCTGCAGGTCTTCATGCTCCCCCTTATTGCCTCTGAGCTTTAACCCTGAGCACACACTGCCCTTTTGATCTTGTGTAATGGGTTATTGTAAGGAGTGAGTTCCTTTTTGGTGAAGATGCTCATTTTCAGATAGTCCTGAGGCTGCCTGTCTGAAGTCTCCTGCTGGGCCCTCAGCCCAGGGACACCCAGGGCTCCACTGTGCGCACCCACTTCAGGGCCTAGAGAGGGAAGCCCTCTGTGAGTGTGTGATGCCTCTTACCGTTATCCACACTGACTATTTCTCTGACATTTTCTTCATGTCTTTTTCTCCATTTGGTCTTTTTAGGTGGAGACTGAATGCACTTTCAAGTTCTCTTTTTATCCCCCTCTCAGAAAAAACAATTTTCTGTCTTTTTAGAAAATTCATAGAACATTTTATACACATCAGCAAAAGTTCTTGTCAGGAATCCCTGGGCCACCCAAGTGGTTAAGGACTAGGCTTCTAACTGAGAAGTGGAGATTTGAGCCACTCAAAGGGCATTGGATGGAATGCACATAACAGCTAAAGGAGGGCTGGCTGGGTGGGTATGTGTGTGGAGGTGGATGTGGGTACATGTACAGCAGAGGGGTGTGTGTGTGTGTGTGTGTGTTCATTGTCTGGTAAATTTCTACAGCTCTCAAAAAGATGAGGAGCTCTTCAAGATCAAGAGCTTTATCTAAACTTGCCTCTGTATTCTTTTTACGTTACCAGCTGTGTAATAGATAAAGCACTCTGGTTAAATAGAATTGAGTGGAATGGTCACAGATCTTAAGCCAAACGTCATCACTTCTCTGCTCCAGACCCTGAATTGGCTTCTACTTTTACTCAGACTGGGAGCTGTAACGCTCACATCTGTTTCCAACACTGTACATGGTCCCCATCCAGCCCCTCATACCCGCCTTGTCTGCATTCCAACCTTACTCCGTCTCCTCACCATTCTGTCCCTCCTCCCCTCCCCCAGCCAGGGTGGCCTCTTATTGTTCCTTGAACATGCCTGATACCTTTGCCTTTGAGACCTTCTATTCTACCTGAAGTGATCTCCCTTAAATCTCCTCTTTGGTGGGTCACACACCTCCTTCAAGTGTTACTCAAGTATGACTTAATTAGCACTAAATATTATTCAGATATTATTCCATTAGTATGTTATGTATCGATGAGTCAGAATCTTGGAATCAACTCAGAACTGACCCTCCAGAGAGTTTTCAGAGGCTGTGAATCACCACACAGAAGGCAACTGCAGAGCAGCTGGTGGATTTGAGCCACGCTCCTGGGGTAGCAGTGATCCTCCTTACCAGGAGCCACCAGAGCTCCCTCAGTATTAAATATTGTAGGTAGATTGACGCAGTGAATGCAGCAGTGGTTCATGTCTATAGCAATGGTGCAGTTGGCTCACACGAGGACAGGGTTGATCATTGGGTTACTGAGAGTAGTGGTCAACTGGATAGCACGTAACAACAACGATGAAATATCATTTACTTAAGCTCATTTTTAAATCGCAGACCTCCATCCTTCCTCCAAGCTCTCTCTGGCCCTCTTAACTCTGATTTATTTTCGCTTCTTACAGCTGTATTTCCTTCCAGCATACTATGTCGTTTACTTGCTCCTTGTGCTTGTGGGATCCTAGCCTCACGTATCAAAGATGTCTTGGAGAAAGTGCAACCAGAGTGTTCTTTGATGTCAAAGATGATAAAGCTTTGCCTCTCATACTTTGGGCATGTTGCTAGGAGGAGCTATTCATTGGAGAGGGAAAGGATGCTCAGAAGGCAGAGTGGTCTGTGAAGGAGAGGAAGACCCTCACCAGATGAATTAACGGTGACTGCTGCGGTGGGCTCTAGTGTATCAGGAAGTGTGAGGACGGCGCAGACAGGACAGGGTTCAGATCTGTTGTTCGTAGGAATGCTGTGGGTTGTGCTTGAGTTGATAGCACCTAACAACAATAACCACAGTCTCACCTGATCAGAAGAAATTTCCATAAGACAACAGATGTTTCTCCCATTTGCTTGATACTATGCTCCAAGATCCTAGAAAGATGCCCACTCTTAATAACTAAATGTCAAGAGGATGGAGTGAGTGAATGTGATTTTCATCCCATTTTCAAGCCATTTTGCCTAATTGTCACATATGTCCATACAGAGCTTTAAGATAAGATACCTTTTATCAGTGTTCATTGTGGAAAGACCATTCTCTGCTCTTCAGCCCATTCAAGCTGTGAAGGAAGTGAGACATGACATCAATTAAATGTTCCAATTAACACCAGTCAGAAAGAGCAGTATTAATAATATGGTGGAACCAGGTCATTGAATCTCCAAGAATCTTCTGTTTTCTTTCTAGGCACAGGATACGAGTTTCATAAAAGAGATTTTTGTTCTTTGTCACAAATTTTAGGAAGAGTGGGTAAGCTTTTCAAGGAAGGAAAGTAGAGCATAACAATCGGATGGTGGTTTTGTTGTTGATGATAATGTTGTTATGTGCTGTCGAGTCACCTGTGACTCAGAGCAGCCCTGTGGACAGCAGTTCTGCAGCCTGCCCTGTCCTGAGCCAGCGTCACTGATTCCAGCACACCTACCCCTATTTACCCCAGTTACTGTGTCAATCCATCTCATCCAGGGTCTTCCTCCCCTACACTGTCCTTCCACCCTTCCAAGTATGATGGCCTTCTCCAAGGACTGATCCCTCTTGGCCACGTGCCCAAAGTATGTGAGACAGGGCCTCAAAAATCTTTGCCTTCAAGGAGAAACTTGGTTTCACCCTCTCCAAGACAGATGTATTTGTTTTTTTGGAGGTCCATGGTATGTTCAATACTCTTCTCTAGCAACACAACTCAAAGGTATCAATTCTTCTTCTGTCATCCTTAGTCATTGTCCAACTCTCTGACGCATAGCAAGTAATTGTGAAGACCATGGCCTGGATCAAGTGCCCCTTAGTCTCTTGACTAAAATCATTGATTCTCAGCTCTCTGGAGATGTCCCTGAAAGTAGATTTTCACAGTGCAATTCATCTTTTGATTTCCTAGCTGTTGATTCCAAGAGTGGTGGTTATGGAGCTGAGCGAACTGTAATTGTTAACAGCCTCAATCACAGATAAGGGTCTACATTTAAAATACTGTGCTCTGTTCCTGCGTCTATTGTTTCTCCTCTCTGTAACTTCCGTCGCCATGATGGAAATTTCATGGTATGTCCCCAACATTGAGGTAGACTTTGAGGAACTCAAAAAATATTCATCTTAATGGCAATAAGTTTGGGTTTGGGTTTGAAAAATAAGCAGTGTCATTCTTAAGAAACTTGCAGCTTCTCCTGAGAGAAAGTTCTTTGGATTGAAGCCCTTGGTCATTTGCATATTTGATATATGTCCATGAGCAAGTCTTCTAACTTTTCTGAATTGTAATTTTCTTCCTCTGTAGGGTGCAGTTCATATCTAAGATTTCCCATCTAATTCCCTGTTGACATTATGATCAGATGAATTCATACAAGTAAAATGTGTAATTTTAAAACGTATTAAAAATAAGGGAACTTGTTGCCATTTGTCTAATTAGTGTCTCACTGTTGTATGTCCTAAGAAAATGGGATGACTTCTAGAATCATTAATCACTAAATTCTGAGTAAAGTACTAAGTGTTTAACAGTGACGTTTATAAGTATCTACAACGTGTCTTGGACTTTGCAAGATGTTGTACATATATGAGCAGCCCTGCAATTATGGATTAAGTATGCTAGAGTTGGGCACAAAGGATAAAGAAAATAGACAAAATTGATACCTCAAATTTAGTAAAACTACAAAGGCCATCCACAAATTGAAGTTAAAGAAATAATGGAGTTGGTGCAGTTGTGAAAGGTGACTTTTTTTAAACCAACCTGTAAAAACTTACCAACAGCCAGCGATGCCAGAGTCAGCAGAAGGAGGTCTCTGGGGAGAGGAGGAGGTGTGTCGATCTTGTAGAAAGATCCCCTTTGCTTGATACGGGGGGCCCTGTCTGTGCGCACTGCTCACCTGTCGCAGAGACAATGGGAAGAGTGTGCAGGGCAGGAGCAGAGGCTGAGACGTGAGGGGAAGGAGCTCGGTTCTGATGCCCATGGTAAAAACAGGACTTCAGGTTTTAATCCCCGTGATTCAGTCCAGGCTAGCGGGATGCTCATGAATGGTTTGTTTCCAGTGGACGTGTGCTCCCGGAACACCTGTGGGCCACTCTCCCTTTCCTCTGTCCTCCTCTCCAACTCTGAGGCCTTCATTTTTACCTTGTCGAGTTGTTCTTGTGTCTGCATTAGAAGCTCCTCAAAGCCAGCAGCCATGTTTGTGTCACCGTCGTATCCCTGCAGCATCAATCATAAATAAGCAATATTGATGAAGGGACAGGGTGTAAAGCAAAGATGAGGAAGAGAGAGAATGGAGAAAGGATAATAAGATCCTCTGCCCTGAAATTCTCAGACTCTGGAGCAGAAAACCATCCAGTCCATCCAAACCTGACACATAAATTAGCACAATACCCAGTTGGTAATCCCCTTCTTTTACAAACGAGCGTATATTTGGTGCATCTCCTGAGTTACTTTTCTCATTTCTTCAGTTACTTTAGAGGCCCATTTTGTTTTGCTTGGGAGCCGTTTCAAACTCCTAAATGTAAGCTGAAAATACTTATTATTTCTCAGGTGTTAAATGAACTAAGATGACTTCAGTGTGAGTTATAAATAAGAAAGTACAAAATCAGCTCAGAGCTGCTGTGCCAGTTGGCACCATTTGAGCCCCAGTGGGGCGTCTCAGCACAGGCTGGAAGCTGAGTGGGCAAGAAGGGAGAGTGAGTGGTTCTCCTGCTCCTCAAAGCAGAGTAGGAAGGAGAGGTCCTTGTCGTATATTACTTCCCTTTCTTAAAGCTGTCGGTATCCCAGGACCAATGTTTAACATGCTCAGCTCCTAGCTGAAGGGTTGATGGCTCAAGTCCACCCAGGCATGCCCTGGATGAAAGACCTATTGCTCTACTATGGAAATATCAAAAATATCACCCACGGAAGATCTGATGGACCACAGGTCCACGTGGACACACCCGTGGGCTCCACAGGCCAGGGTTCTGTCAGTGGTAAAGGGGTTTTGTTTTGCAAAGTTATGGTAGCAACAGCTTCTCATTTGTTTCTTTATTTTTCAGTAGAGCTTATCCTCGAGACACTGTGTGTGATTTATTTCTTTTGTTTGTAGTCTATTTAATACGTAGTAAGTGGTGTAGTTGCTAAACAAAAGTCTGAACCAGATCCAGCAGGTCAAATCCACCAGTCGAGTGAGGGTGATGAGCTGAGATTTACAGACGTGGAAACCCAGTGGAGAGTTAGAATCGACTCGATGTCAGAGAGAGTGGGCAGAAGCTCATTAAGATTTACGTTTTGTTTTCTCCAGTGATTCGTGCACGGTACCTAGAACACTGGCAGCTATGTAGTGATGCATAGTGTGGATATTATAGATGAAGAAACACTAGTTAGTGGCTCTCATCTCCGGTAGGCTGCATTTAGGAGGCAGAGATGGAGGCGACACAGTCGGCACAAAGTGCAGCTTTATCCCAGCGCAGTGTGTGTTCCGGTTCTGTGTGACCGCGAGAATGGGGAGCAACCCCCACAGAGAGCCTGCAGAGGTGGGAAATAAGCACGCCGCTCGCATGTATATTTGATGATGGTTTTATTTTCAAAACTGTAATTAAATGAGATAAAAATATATGGTTGAAGTTGCCGAAGCAACTTAAATTAAACATAAATAACAGCTGCTCTTCATCTGAAAATTTCATCTCTATACAGAACATTTTGTGTTGTGTTTTTTTTTAATGTCCTTAAAAATTCTTGAACCAGTAAACAGCAAATTCAGCATTAGTATCCGGAGGGAAGTTCTGTAGCCGAAGAAGAAAAAGATGGGGCCCTTTTTGAACGAGTAATTACAAAGTTCTGTCTCTTCTGACAGCTTTGATTTTCCTGAAATGTCTATATGACAAAGTTTGCCCGGCTTCTTAGGAGAAAGGACTCCAAGCATGACCGGCACCCTTCTTTATGAGTCACCAATCCTTATTTTATTAGTTCAGAAATCCAAAGCCAAGTAAGTAGTGAGAGTGTTATATTTGCTTATAAAATAAAAGTTTTCTGCAGAGCAGTGGTTCTCAGGAGATACGAATAAAGTGAGTTGCCCATCATCTTAATAGTCCCAAACAGTGTGACTTGCTCTTAAACTTTTTGGAGATAAGTGTCTGCTTATTTGAAGAGAATTAGGACAAAGTTTAACTTCATGAGCATTTATTAAGTTTCATTTATGAGGAGGAGGTACAAAACTTCCCTTTGTTCCTGCGAGATGGTACCCACTGCCTTTAGTTCCAGGCAAATTCTGTGGCTAGTTCTTTGCCCAATGTCCACTCCTGAGATGTTTACAAAAGAAAATGAATGACATCAAAGAGTGTGCATTGAGATTTATTCCACTTTAAAGCATGGGTTTTTATCACCAATTGTGTAGCTAGTAGATGTTTTGTAGCTCGAGTTTGTTAATGATATGTGATCCATGTTTCCCCATTTAATACATTCAGTAGTAAGTTTCTAAGGTTGGTTTGGTGGTGGTGTTTTTTTCCATTGATTACTTACTTTGTGATGAGCTCTTGATAAATGTCTCTGCAGCAGCCCCTTCATGGAATATTTATTCCGGTACAACTTGAATATATCTGATTTGTCCGGAGGGACTTCCCCCATTGTATGATAGATGACTGAAACAATGAATTACATTTTGCTAATTTTAATTTTCATTGGGAAGAAGAAGAAAGGCTATGCAATAAAAATTAAATGAAGAATCATGTTTCTTACTGTCAAAATTGTAACGATTATAAGTCTATCACTTTTTAAAATTCTCACCCGAGACACAGAACAGATAATTGTCTGATGTGTGACTGGAGGAATGCAGCCACTGATCTTCGGTGACTGGTCCTTGAGATTTGCATCATGTGGTGGGTCTTATCTTCTTGCATTAACTCTGTCCCCCAAACCCCATCTCTGTGTGTGGATGTGTGTGTAGGGAGTAATTTCTCTTGCAAAGCAGTGACTCTGTTGTGTGTATCAGTTGCATTTAAATTTCCCCAAATATCTGAGCTTTCATGTTAAATCTCCTCAGGAATCTGCTCAGCAACAACTAATCCTACCAGGCAGTTCAGAGGTTTTGCCTAGAAAGCCTCAACTCGAATGTCACCTCCTCAGAGAGGTGACATTCTTCCCTGCTATTCTGTGGTAGATGACTACATGTGCAGACAGGACGCTAGGGAGCACGGTGCCACGCGGAGTGGACGGCACACTGGGCCACCGTCCTCCACCAGACCCCGCTGTGTGGAACCGAGGGAGAGCTGTGCTCTGACAATGCTCATGTGTTAGTCTTACATGTGATGGTGTTCAGGGGATCCGGTGGCCTCCCTCACACCCCGATGTAAGGAGTGACTAAGGAGTTACACTTCATTTTGTTGCTGTGTACCATGGAGTCAGAATCCACCCATAGCTGACCCTCCAGTGGGTTTTCAGAGGTGGTTCATTGCACAGTGGAGAGTGCCCATCCTCCTGTGGAACAGATGGTGGCTTTGAACTGCTACAAATCCAAAACTACTTGGTTCGAATCCACCAGCTGCCTTGCAGAGAAATGAGCAGGCTCCTCCCATGCCATGTGTGGCCTCTGGAAACCCAGTGGAGAGTCAGCTGTGAGCCGGGGCTGACTCAGCGGCACACAGCGACAACAGCAGTGCGTGAATGTGTGTACACAAGGCAGCAGCCTAGCAAAATCCGGCAAGACTCCTGTCTCCACTGAGTACAGTAAGTCAGAAACCATGTAAATGGGAAAAATAATTGTAGAAGATGACAGCTGCTGTGGAAGAAATAATAAGGAGGTGAGGTGATGAAGGGTGTCGATCTTGGATGGTGCAAATGGTCTGTGCATGTCTCCTCACCTCAACATGAGTTCAAACTCAGCCAGTGGTGCCCCAGAAGAAAATTCTAGAGCTCTGCTATGAATATTACAACCAAGAACACCCTGTGAAGCGAGTCCACTCTAAAGAATGAATTCTAGAGAATTTGGCCACCAGGTCCGAATTCACAGGACGGCAAGGACACTTTTGGGAGGGTGTGTGGTGCCATTGTCTCCAGACAAGGGCATCTTCTGCTCAATACCCAATGAGACTCTCTATAAGGAGGTGACATTTGAGTTGAATCTTGAAGAATAAGAGTGATGAGTCAGACATACAGAGAGAGAGTAAAAAGTGTTCTTGACAAAAGGGTACAGAGCTTCTCAGACAAGGGTAGCTCTGGGTGTTTGAAGAATGGAGAGAAAAGTGTGGGAACGTCGAGTCAGGGGAGCACAACATGGACGAGGCCAGACGCTGGGGTCCCCAAAAGGCCCACACAGCAAATAGAAGAATGCATATTTTTTTTCTAAATTTACTAGGCCAAATGCTTTTCTGAACTCTTTGTTTCTCTTGGTGTTGTGTAAGTATGAAATCAAAGATAGAGAATGCAGCTGTGCAACCATTAACACTCCTGAGTCAGGATATGTGAAAAGAGATGAGCTCCTGTAGAGAAAAATGCTGGTAATAATAGCTTGTATTTCAGGGCACCTGTCTCCACAGGAGAACAGCATTATTTATGGTGCTGTATCGCACTAATCGCTGTACCCCGTGAGGTAGATAGGTGAGCATTTTTATGGCGCTCCCGGCAAAACGCAAACATTTTAAATTGAGTTGTTCTTTGACTTCTTAAATAGCACAAAGGTCTCGATAAAATAGAGTATGTCAAAGAAATGAGGAAAGTGAAAAGAACTAATATGAGAAATAAAATAGCTATCAGGAAAGTCAGACACTTACTGCTAAAAGGGCAGCAAAGCAACCTTTATTTTCTTGTAAAGTCAAGACAATAATAGCAGAGGGGTGAAACATGTGAGACTTCCAGCGTCAGCCAGCCAGCAAGTAGGGTAGCATGCTTGTTCTTTGTTCCAGTGGGTGATGGCTGCTACCTGTGTGAGCTTCTGCGTCAAGAGGACCTGGCTCTAACCCAGGTTTCCCTTATTCTAGCTCTGCGGTCGTTGTGTGAGCACTGAGTCAAACTGACTCATAGCTGACCCTGCAGTGGGTTTTCAGAGGCACTATCACATCTTTCTCTCACAGAGCTGCCGGTACACGTGAACCATGTGTCTTTGTGTTATCACAGCTCCTTCCCACTAAGCCACAAGGGCTCCCTTCAGGGATCGGAGGTGTTTATTTTTGTTCCTGTAAAATGAGACTTGTAACAGTATTTGCCTCACAGAGTTTTGAAGATTAAATGGGTTATTGTTGTTAAGTGCCATCAAGTTGTAGATGACTCATAGCGACCCTATGAATGGAAGACCTGAACACTTGTATAACTTTCATTGTTTCTCCAAGTTCAGAGGGTTTCTGGAGGCAACCTATTTCAGAAGTGGATGCCACCCATGCTTTCAAGCTGGTTTTAATGAGGGAGCTCCACTAAACACTGCCCACCATGTGGTAACAGTTATCGCATTTAACACATCAGTGTCACAGCTTTCAGCATCACAGCCACCACGAGTTACCTCTGTACAGTGAGAAATAGTGTTCTTTACATGAACTACTTAAAACCTTCATCCTTCCAAAGAAATAATGTTTCTAAAGATTTTTAAAATTTCCCAAAAATTACAAAAGCCTCCTAAACTTACACTATTGTGTTCTTTTCAGTTCTTGTTTCTAGAAATGAGGGGAGATTCAGTGGTGAGATGAAAGAAGAGTGTGGTCTGTTTTGCTAAATACAGAACTGCTGGCTGCTCCTGGGCAAATCGGTCGTTGGCCGCCTTTATACACCTTACTTCACCCTGTTAACCCATCGATCATCCTTGAGACTTCCCCAGTGCTTGATAGACTAGAGTGCTCCTTTATTTTGTTTTTCTTCCTTTTTTAGTTACTCCAAACTCACATTCACATAACCCATTACCACTCTATTTGTTGCATAGAAATAACCTGGTTGGATTATTCCAATCTTAAATGACATGCATTTGTGGTTAAATGAGACCATCCTAAGGTACCGTTGGTACAGTGATTAAAGCACTGGACTCATACGTGAAAGGTCCCCACCAGCGGCTCTGCCAGAGAAAACGCTACCGTGTGCTTCCCTCGAGATTCTCACGGTGCTGTGGCTTCGCGCTCTCAACTCACGAGTTTTGTTCTTTTTTTCTCAGCTCTCATTTTTTGTTCTTTTTTTTCTCAACTCTCATTGCTGTCTAGTCAGAACTGACTTATAGCTGATTCTTTAGATGGTTTTCAGAGACTGTAAATCACATTATTGGAGTTTGACCGCCTTTCTATCATGGAGCAGCTGATGGATTTGAACTTCCTCCCTTTGTATTGGCAGTACAACTCCCTACCCACTGTACCACCTCCCTTGTATTACTGTTAGGTGCCATCAAGTCCACTCCGACTCACAGTGACTCTGCATACAACAGATCAAAACCTTGCCTCATCTGTTAAGATTCTTTCCTTGTAAAAATGGGAGATAGTTCTGTTATGTTCCATAGCATCACCATACAGCCGAAATCAACTACATGATAAAGATTTGTTTTTAAGTTTGTGTGTATATTTGAGATCTCTAAATCATAGTTTCTTCAGCTATAATTAAAGAATGTGGAAAAAATATCCACATTGTTGGTCAGAGACCATTATGCGGGCCAGACCAGCACCTCACAGAGCCCCCTGCTTTGTTCTTTTTTTGTATTGAAATAAGTGCTTAGAATTTTCCCAGCATTGCCCATGACAGCTGCCTCAGAAACAATGAAAGAACAAGAGCAGAAGGCATTCATTCCAATGAAGGAGTCATGTGTAACGGGTGAAAATTAACTTACAGATATTAATAAGGCCTTGGGATTCCTTTGTTACATCTATACAAATCTACAGGAAAAGAGATTTGCATTTCTTTTCAGTGTCATAAACCATCACCAAGTATCCAAAGTCAGGTGGTGGTCTTTACGTTAGCCAGTCAATAAATTGGGGTAATGAATGTTAGGTTGTCAGCAGAACTATAGAATTTAAAAAAAAAAAACACAACTGAAACTCAGTGAACGACAATTTTTTTTCATGTTTTATTTCTATTTAAAAGTTATGTATTTTTAATATATTAAAATTCTGTAAATGAACTAGTATGAAAAATGAGTAAGTTTGAGGAAATATTAAATCAAAATACAAAAAAAGATTTTAATGAAGCTATGCATTTTTATAATTTATAGATATAAACAAATACTTTTCTCCATATTTTACAAAAAAAGTATTGTTGTGCCTTCATATTCAAAAGTAAAACAGGCTCTATCAGACTGTGTCATCCTAGGAACAAGTCATGAAGTTCATCTGGGAAGTATGTGTGTGTGTGTCTTAGATTTAAGTCATATAAGGGAGACAGACGACACACCATACAGGTTCACGCTAGCTTCTACTTTGAGTTGGAAAAAACTAGTAGAAAAAGCTAGTAGAGTGTGAATGCTCTCTCTCTGGAGCACATTGCCTCAGTTATAGTGACATGTCCATCCTGTTACCTGTCCATCTTCTTATCAGGAGGAAGTTCAGCCTTATTATCTTTCATCTACTGACTTTGTGTAGATTTTTCTCTTTAGTTTTTATAAGGACCAACACTCCCTTTTGCTGACTGCTCACTTTGGACCAGGCAGTATGTCAGTTGTTATACATTTATTATCTTATTTGTCAAGAAGCAGTATGAGGTAAGAGTTACTGTCCTGATTTTAGGTGTGAAGAAACTCAAGTTCAAGGATGCTAAGTGTCTCACCCTCATCATGCTGGTATATAATGAAAGTGCCCAGCTAATGCACAGGGCCTTTGAATCAAAGCACATGTGTTCAACCATTATCTGAATTTTCCTCTTGCTCGGGGAAACCTCATCAGCCATGCCAGCCTCTTTAATGGATTCTTCCTTCTTCCTGAATAGAGAGAATGGGAAAATTGTAACGTGGTACAATTATGGAAATTTACACTTATTTTCTGTATGAGTCCCTAGAAATCAGGAAACCATGCAAATGTGTCCACACATTCACACTCAAGAAGCCAAGACCAGAGGCAAGGGGGTTTTCAGCGTGCTGTGCGATAAGGGGTTTTAAAAGTCACAATCCAAATAGACTTTTCTCGTTTTGTAAATGATGCAATCAACATTATGCAAATCATATTCATAATGGATTGCTTGACCACTTTTCATATTGTTATTGATTTCCTTATTGATTGTTTCTTGCACAACTGAAAGAAGCAAAGGGAACCAGTGCTGGCAATTTTTTATTCTGAGTCCACCCTGTAAGAATTAATAGAAACGAGTCTACCCAAGTCAGGGAAAGAGTGAATTAGTACCTTCTCAATCTATGTAAGGAACAGATTATCCAGGAAGTTGATGAGGCAGATGTGGCATCAGGATTGTAGGAAGACTCATCAACAACCTGCATTATGCGGATGACACAACCCTGCTTGCTGAAACTTAAGAGGACCTGAAACGCTTGCTGCATACAGTCAAGGACTGCAGCCTTCAATATGGATTGAAGCTCAAGATCAAGAAAACAAAGATTCTCACCACTAGGCCAGTTGGCAGCTTCATGATAGATGGTGAAGAGATTCAGCTTGTTAAAGCTTCAGTTTGCTTGGCTCCATAATCAACACTCTTGGTACAAGCATCCAGGAAATAAAAAGATGATTTTCATTGGGAAAGCCTGCTGTCAGGGACCTCCCCAGAGTACTAAAGAGCAGCGATGTCGGTCTGGAGACTAAGGTGCACCTGAACCAGCCCATCATCTTCACAATTACTTGCAATGCATCATAAAGCTGGACAATGACTAAGAATGATAGAAGCATAATTGATGCCTTTGATAAGTGGTGCTGGACAGGAGTATTGAATATATCAGGAGAACAAAAAGGTTCATCCTGGAGAGGGTGAAACCAAGCTGCTCCTTGAAGCTCCATCTGACATACTTTGGTCATATTGTAAGGAGGGACCGACCAGTCCTTGGAGAGGGTCGTCATGCTTGGAAGAGTAGGACAGTTCAAGAGAGGAAGAGCCTTGATGCGGTGGATTGACTCAGTGGCGGGTAATAGGGGTAGCTGTATCAGAGAAAATAAGGTTGGCTCAAGATAGAGCAGAGTACATAGAATCTCTGTGAATCACAAGTGACTCAATGGCACATAAAAACATTAGTATTGTACTTTTGTTACAATTATTTGCCATGTTTCTCTGCCTTTTCTCCCCTCTCCTACTCTATCAAATATTTCCAAGGTCATTAAGGGCACCAACATCACCATAAGTGCCTTCTCCCCATGCTCAGGGCCTCTGCACAGCTGGCCACTCACACGTGTCGTGCAGATCTGAATCAGGCAGCCCCTGGCCCTTGGCCATCTTCATGACTGTTGGTTTGCTCAAGTCCATTGTCACCAACACTCTGGATTTTAGTACTGCCTTCCCGTCACCAGGTCTTGTCTCCCAGCGCTTTGCCTCAGACAATGTTCTCCTGTGATCCAGGAGATACTCAGTGGGTGATTCCCAGTCATAGACCTCCAGGCCTTTAAGCCTCGCCTCTCTTAGCGTTAGAGTATCTGATTAAGACTAGGGTGTTGGGTTAGGATTAGGGTGTCAGATTAGGGTTAGCTTAATCTTTGCTGAGACCTGTCTGTCCAGAGTGGACCTTCTGGTGTTTAAAACCATGACGTAACTTCTGGAGCCACACACAAATCACCACGGTGTGAGAGTGGACAATGGGTGAATTTGTACGAGTCTACAGGTTACACACTATACACAGATGGGGAAAGTAGGTATCTGAGGAGCCACAGTACATTGATTTTAATTCCTCAAGGACTATATCCATCGACAGATTTCCCTATTATCTACACAAGGCTAACGTGACCACGTGCCATCTACATCACAGCAGTGCAAAAACCCGGCTGCTTAATGCAGTCGTTTTTATTTCTTCCACATTGTTCAGTGTCAGCCTTGCACATTGGAAATACTCTCCTTGAGTGATCACCCACAAAGAAACCTGATGGAACAGAAGATTTGAAATCGACCAACCAATACAACTTATTGTGCGTGTAGATTTGGACTTCCTTATGTATTCACTGAGGAGCAGAATCTCCAGCCAAAGAGCTTTTTCAGTCTCGCTGTCAGGGAAATGGCTTGAACGTTCTTTTTCACTAACTTTTCAGAGCCGCTGAGGAAGCTGTAGATTCTGGTGCTTTTGAGCAGGACAGACACGAGGTTGTATCCTTGTTCCTCTTGGGACCTAGATCTAGGAAGAAGGACCAGAACCTCTCTGAGCTTCAGTTAATGAGACGAGATTGTATAAGAAAAGTACTTACCACATGATAGGACCTCAAAATAGTTTCAAGTGGAGGTTCTTGTTACCATTTAGTGTGGTGATGGCAGTGGAAGAGAATTATGATGCAGTTTAACTAGTGCATTGTACTTGTTATTACTGATAATTACCTGCTGCAAAGAACTTAAAGAGAAATTGACCCTAAATGAAACAATATGGATGGAAATGTTCCTGGAAAACCTGTCCGCAAATCTGTGAACTTCAAAAATACCCATTCATTCACTTTGATTTAGAAAATTATGCTGCTAGTAATTGGGATCTGGGTGAATAGTTACAGATGAAAAGGCTAATTTGGGATATGCAATCTTTTCCTAATTATGAGAATATATATATATATAGTGCCCTTTGATTAGAATCGGCAGTCATACTCAACAGCGTATGCGCTATTTAGAACCCTTTTAAAAATGGACTCACTAGGGTGTCATTTGCCACTAAATTATAGCATTCATCCGTGGTTGCAAAGCACACTGAACTCCAACTTATTCTAGGGGACAGTGGTTGTCGAGTGATAGAAGTGCTGTCTTGCTCATGGGAGACCTGGGTTCAATTCCCATCCAGGGCACTTCCTTCCTGTCAAGGAGGCTGGAGTGCTGTGTGGTGCTGAACAGGCTTTAGTCGAACCTTCAGACAATGATGGGCTTGGAAGGAAGGCCTGGAAATGTACCACTCAACAATAAGCTTGTCCAGTACCCTTGGACAGGAGTCGGGGACCAGCTCAGTGGCAGGGAACAGAGATCACCCTGTGCTGTGCAGGGCCTCGTGTTTGGTCTGTTGCATTCCACGTCATATTCCACTTGATCATTGCTCATTATCCCCATTTTTAAAACAGAGGATACTCGTTCTCATTTTACTCATGAATAATTGAGACCAATCAGCATGGCTAATTATAGGCAGAGGTGATCCACTCACATATGATTGTGCATGCGGGCTTTCCTATTTGCGATATATTTTTATTAATTACTAAGAAATATTCTTCCCTCCCTCTTCTCATCCATGTTAGCCCTTCAAGATTGATTCTATTCATGTAAAAATATTTTCTTAGCTTTTTCTATCTGTGGTCTTTTTATATAACTTCTTTTGTGACTAACATCACTAAGCATCATTTGTCCCGGTGTGATCCATGTGGCACGGTGTTTGACAAAGCCCTCTTCAATTTTTAGTGATACCGAATGCTCCGTTGTACGGACGTAGCACAGCTTCTGTATCCATCGGTCCACTGGTGGGCACTGAGTCGTTTCCAGCTCTTTGCTGTTGTGAATAATAATGCTATAAACACAGGTGTGAGTACGTCTGTTTTGTGTTGCCGGTTAACTACTCAGTAATCCTTCTAAATATTTTATGATATGCCACATTAATTTTATATAGTCTGACTGCTCAACTCTTTTAGAATTTTAGAATAAATTCTTAAGCTAAAAGGGAAGAAGCTGATGTTCAGGGAGAGTGGTCCAAAAAGTGTCTCTGTTTCTCACCTTAGTGCACATTTCTTAATGTCCTTCTGCTGTCAGAAACTGAGATTCCGTTCCCCACCCGGTAACATCTGAATTTTATTCTCTATCCAGCTGTTAATTTTTTATGTGTCTCTAGAGAAAGAACAGGATTACTGTGCAGAAGTGTAGATGAATCACGTTATGCAGGGTGTAGAGAAGAGCAGCTTCGACTTTTCCAGTATGACTTTTTAGGTGATAGATTAAAATGTTAATTTGACAATGAAATTTTCAACACTATTTCATCGATACCCTTCGTCTGAAGATCTGACCAGACATTTTCTTAAAGAGAAGAATAGTACCTTTTCTAGCACCTCCTGGTGTCCCCTGAGTAAACAGAAGTTTATTGTGTCAGAAGAGCAGTCCAGCCTCGCGCACGGCCTGTGCATCTGCCCTCCACACACCTCTGTGATGCTTGATTATCTTGTTCCTTATAAGGAGTCACGTGTCAGCTCTGCCCACCAAACTCTGACATCCCCCCACAGGGCAAAAGCCATGTCTCAGGATGTTTGCAGCATGCACTTACATCCAGATGGTGCTTAATGGAATGTTTATAAATAATTAAGAAATGAAATATTATGTAGGAGCTTAAAAATTTGCCTTATTCCAGGAGAAGCTGGTACTCAAAGCATGTGTGGGCCACACAGCCTGACCTCTCTCTGACTCCATGGCCGAGTGTGGGCACGTGAGTGTCTCACTGCAGGGAAGCTGTCCACATTCACGTCTGGGAGCCATCCCTCGGACATCCTGTGGCCCTTAACAAAGGGCATCCTGTCTCTGTGCTTCAGTCTGAAAAATGGGAAAATTAGGGATACTTAACTCCTAAATTTATTGACAGATCCAAAGGAAAGAAAGACATATGCTAGGTAATTAGAGATAAGGTTAATACAGTGGCTTGTAAAATGTCGGATGAGTGTCAGAAAACATGAATGTACGTCCAGATAATGATAATTAATTAGGAGACCTTTGTAACTGGTCATGTCACATCTTTAACTCCTGGTTTCTCCGCGTCGACCTGCACTGTCTATTAGACTTTCCTGCAGTGATGGACACACTCTCTGCGTGCACTGGAGAACCCCAGCTAAGCGTGTCCACTAGGCACTTCACATACGGCTGTGTGACGGCCTCTGCTGGCCTCGTGGGTAAGGGGCTGTGCTGCCAACCTGAAGGCAGTTGGTTTGGAGCCGCCATCTGCCCCATGTAAGAAAGAAGGACCATCTCCTCCTGCTCTGTCTACTGCCTCTGAAAGCCCACCAGACGGTCAGCTGTGGGCCGGTTCCAATTCCCTGGCACATAATGACAGCAGTGTGACTAAATAGTGAGGTTTTAAATTAAATATTCATGGTTTTCCAATAGCTCCCTTACCAGACAACACAGACATATGCTCAAGAAAGTAGACTCCAACCCACCCACCCCCACAGAGGGGATCCTGACCCTGTTAGTCTTGCAGGACAGAGACGGTTAGCCCTGCGGGGTGTCCAGGGCTTAGATCTCTGCAGAAGCACATCTTTGTGCCACAGAGCAGCTGATGGAGTCAAACCAGTGACCTTGAAGTTAGCAGCTTTAATTCACTGACTTGTTATTGAGTGCCACCAAGTTAGAACCAACCCATAAGTTGGTGAGTTTTCAGAGCCAGTTAATTGCATGAGATGAGACTGCCCATCCTTCTCCCATGGAGCATCTGGTGGATTCGAACTATGTGCCTTCAGGACTACAATGCAGCTTCTGACAGAGAGAATTCTATTAGAAAGAAACCAGCCTGGGTTCCTCCGGCACAGGTGATGATGTGGTTATCTTTCAGCAGATAGCTGACCCCTTTTTAATAATGCTGTTCTTCCGTAACACCTTAGAACTTTAAAGTTGACGCTTTCCCCCCCCTCTTTCCCAACAGACCTAGAGAACTTTAAAACAAGAACTCGAAGCACCGTGTCCGTCCGTCAGGGCCAGGGAATGGTGCTCCTGTGCGGCCCCCCACCCCACGCTGGAGGTAGGTAAACGAGCCGGTGAGGGCATGCACACCCTTCCCTGACTGTGGTTTTCTTGTTGAATTCTCTCCCTCTTGCCACCAGCTCAGGGGCCAGTGTCATTTGTAGAGATTCCCAGAGCCCCTCTGTGCAGAAGAGAAAACAGTGAATCTCCTCCCTTCAGAAGGGCAGGAAAAAAGATCCCATTGTGCACATGCCCCCCGCCACTGTCTGCTGGACCAGGACAGTGGCAGCCGAATCACTACACACAGAACTGGGTAGCTTCTAACGCGCTATTACTAAATCTGTATTAATTCTTAGAACTTCACTGGGCTAAAAATGGCCCTCAGAATTTCTGTGGGCAGGTGATTAAAAAATAAGCGGGGGAGAGTGATGATGGTCTCGGGGCATTATGTAGGTAACCAGGGCCCCTGAAATGTACAGGAGATGGCGAATTTCCAGGTAAGGGTATTTTACCACAATTTACAAGCAGTAACAAAAAGATGTCCTTGCTTCATTTCATCTCTTGGTTGATCTGAGAAGGAATGAGACTCAGGTACCAAAGTCTCTGAACCACAGGATCACTTTGTGGAAACATTTGATGATTAGACCAGTTAGATATGCATTCACCTGCAAGTAACACAAAACCCCTCCAAGGGTCTGGAGTCCAGTGTTGTCAAAGGTGCGCAGTCTGTCACTGGCAGCAGCCTCCTGAGGTGTCCCCCAGGGCCTGGCCGGCTCTGTCCTCCTCCTCCGAGGCTCTCCGTATGTGGCAGGACCATGCACTGTTCAGTCTGCAGCTAGATGAGAAGTGGGGGCGCACAGGGCAACTGCTTCCAGATCTCCTTTTCAGTTCACCTTTGTGCTTTTGATGGGTGCTTCACCCCAAGAACTGATTGCTCCAAGTGGCAAGAGTGATTGAAAAAAAAAATCAGGTCTTTTTAAAAATGTACATAATGACTGTGGAAGAAATCATAATTGTGTTAATAAGGGAGCCTAGGGAGAGATGAAATATTCTGTAGGCAGGTAACAAGATCCTTTCTGAGGCACGACCTCTGGATAAAGGATGGGAGCGGCCCTGTGACATGGGCTCAGTTCTGCTGTGGTTGTCTGTGTAGGTTTGTGGTGGCGGTATTGTTGTGGTCTGATGTCAGCAAGCCGTCTCTCACCCTGTGAAGACCCCATGCCCTGCACAACCTCCTGCCCCTCCCATGATGCCACACCCACAGTTGCAGGCCTGCCAAGGGCTTTAATAGGCTGTGATAGTTATTAACATGCTAAGGTTTGTGGTGACAGAATTGGAACGTTCTCCTCATAGAAAGTCAGGCCGATGTTTTCATTTTGTGTCTTCTGTTCTTATCATTACGCTCGTTTTTCTGTCTGGTTTCTAAGCATGAGTGAAATAGTCAATTTTATTTTTTTTTCTATAATTATATTTTATTAATTTTCATAAACATGTACAGAGATTTTGGGTTTCCATTCATTCATTGTTGCACTATTCTCTCTACCCTCCTCCCAGTTTGTTCTTGTCCAAATGCCACAGTGCTTGTCAAAGCCAGTTCTGATTAATCTTCTTTGTTAGTGTGTCCTTTGCCATTCCCTATCACTCCTCCCTGAGAGAGACTTCACCCTGAGTCATAAGGAAAAGGGGATGGCGTATTCTCTTAGCTACTTCCTGCTGAAAAGGGACGCTGTGGGTTTCAGGGTGAAGATCTTCTCTCAGAATCTGAAAGTCATTTTTCATCTGTGTCCTGCAGTTTCAAGGTATGGGTTTTCTTTGTCTCTTCTAATAATACCCCAGCTGAACAACAGTCAGCAAAACAGCCAGAGAATTGACCCTGCCAGCAAGATGTCTGTAAAGAAGTTAGGAAAGGCAGGCACTTCTCCAAGTCTGGGTTAAAGGCATGGAAGTTTGAGAGTTCTGGTCCCCGCGTGGGGAGAGCCGTTTACATGCTCAGTGTTAGCTGAAAGGTCCGTGGTTCAGGTGCACCCAGAGGTGCTTTAGAGGAACGCCCTGGTGATCTGCTTCTGAATGCAGCCACCAAACCCTGGACTGTTCCTCTGGAGTTCCCGGGTCACCAGGAGTCAAAACTGAACCCTGGACCGTTCTGCCAGCACGCCTGGGTCAGCAGGAGTCAGAACCTGGCCTGGTTTTCAGAGACAGGGAAGCAAGGGTTGATTCCAGGGAGTTGAGATCTTCAAAATAAGCCTGTCCTCTTAGAATTGCTTTTCCCCCCAGATGCTCTGCCTGGAACTTAGATGTGAGTTCTGATTCAGCAGTCTTTCATTTCCTACCTGATACCGGGCAAGTGTCTTCACGTTCTCTAAGCCTCAGGCTACTTACCTAAAGAAGTGAGTTAAAGAAGCTCTCTCAAGGTCTCTTTACTACCATTCTTTTTTTTTTAATTATTATTAAATTTTATTAGTTTCAATGAACATTCACAGGGATTCTGGGCTTTCACTCCTTCATTGCCGCACCATTCTCT
>NW_006399950.1:3815197-3851430 GCF_000299155.1 Elephantulus edwardii | reverse complement strand
TGTAGAGAAATCCAACTGATTTTTGTATGTTGATCTTGTATCCTGCTACTTTGCTGAATTGGTCAACTACGTCCAATAGTTTTCTTGCTGAGTCTTTAGGGTTTTCTAAGTATACTATCATGTCATCACCATTCTTATGTGATGCTGGTGGCAGAGTCTGTTGGAAGGTGTGCAGCTCACCTGAGATGGCACCTCTGGTGGTTCGAACCCACCACACAGGAGAAAGATGGGCAGTCTCCTCGGAGTGACCCAGAGCCTCCGAACCCGGTGCAGGATCTTGACAAATCACTTCCAGGTTAACAGCAGTGAGCTGAGAGTCAACAGGGACTAACCAGCTTCTGATTCAAACGTTCTCCTGTAAAAGCCTGTCCTTTACATCAGTAAACTCTCTGGTGGTGACACTGTATTTATTTGGATTAAGGTATAGTCTGCACACACCAGAGTTTCCCTTCACTCTTTGAAATTTAATCAAAATAGGAATGCAGAGTGTGACTAATTTCTTCTGCCTTTACCATATTACGCTTTCATGATATGATAGCAACTGTAAAAACTAATCTTGCAGGCACACTGGAGACAGGGACCACTCCCTGGCATAATGATACCTTTGTGAAGGTAAAACGTACGAGGTGATGCTGTGTTGATGCACAATAAGGACCCTGCGTACTTCCCCTTCCCACAGAGAAATATATTAAAAATTTCCGGAGACCTCTATGGAGATGGGCTCGTCTCTGCTGGCAGCCGTCAGCAGGTTTGAAATTGTGTTCCTTGAGCTCGCTGACAGGGCTGACAGTCTAGATGGTGGGAGACATGGAAATAAATACTCTCATTATGGTTCTGTTAGGAGCCTAATGCATGAGAATCGCAGGCAAGGCAAAGATGTAGGGAAGTAAACGTCAAAGGTGGCCAGACCTTGGTGATCGAACGTCTCAGGCAGGCGGAGGAGTCTGTGGGTGTGAGGTTAAAGCTCCCCAAGTTCCTACCCGCTCCCACAAGAGCTGTCCAGCTCCTCTGATTGCCCTTCTGGGCTCGTTCACCTGGAAACCCCCACAGTCTCCAGCAGCTCCTGACTTAAAGAGCGTTGGTCCCAGCATATGGCATCACAGCGTTCACCAGCAGCTCCTGCAGCGGGGCGGAAGTGAGTCAGCCTTTACCGGGCCAGTGGGGTGCTGAGTAATGGCATGGAATTCATGGTAACGAAGTGCATGTCCTATTTCAAAAGCTGGGTGATGTCCAGCCTTTTTAACGCAACCTAAAGAGGAGCAACAGTGAGTCGATTTTGAAAAGTTTTTCCGTCTGCAAGTCTTTCCAGTGCTCTGCACACGTGAATCTTTTCCATCTCTTCATTTTTGGTGCACTAGTTCAATGCGGTGGTGGGTGGGTTTCACGGTTGGATCTGTGATTCAATGGCAGCCCTTGGCTTTTCTCGATGGTCCTTCTTCGCAGCGGCAGGGGTGACGGAGACGCACCACTCACATCAGCTTCCACCAGCTCCGGGCTCATTTAACTCCAGGGATACACACCTTCCACCAGGCTCTCTTTAGCTGGGAGCAGAGCAGAGAAATTTCCAGATTCTTTCCTCCCTTATCCTGAACTCAGCAGCCTGTTTACCAGGGCAGCCTCGGGAACAGCTCAACAGGACAGGTTTTGTTCTCCCCTCTTCTTCTCTGTCAGTAAGCCCTGTGCTTCTGTTCAGAGGCAGAATCTCCAGCCCCGTGCTGGGTTTTGATGAGATCCCAAGTGAGCAAGAACTGGTCTAGGGCCTGACGTGAGCTACCTGTGGGGACCTGCAGGTGGAGCTCGAGGACTCCCGCTGCTTACGAAGCCTCAGGATGGGCCGTTCGAGCCCCAGGTGGGCAGCCTGTCCCCATGCACAGTGTTCTGTCCTCAGTCTGGGCCAGGGAACCGGAAACTGTTGTGTAGGAAGCTCTGGTTGGTTGTGACCCAGCACCAGACGTGAGAAGCACCTGCTTTGATGACATCTTCCGAAAAGGAGCTCATCCTACTGAGATGGAGAGCTTTGATTTGTGCATCACCCAAACAGAAGAATATTTCTTCAGTCAAATTCACAGTTAAAATAAAGGCTTCATCTTTGACCTTACAATTTCCCCATTGTGGAGATAAAAGAAATTAATGACAAGAACAAGTTAGCTTTGTCTGAGTTGCTCTGCTTTCTATGTTTGGTGTCAAGATTGTGTCATAAATGGGTGCAGCCATATCCCCCGTCTTCCCCCCTTATTTATTGTTGGTCAAAGTGTGACTTCCAGGACAGACAAGGGTAAACTGCCCAGTGTTGCTTCTGAGAGGATTTTCATTATCAGGAGCTGGAGAGGGGTGGGCTGGGGCCGTCCTCGCTGCGTTGCCTGTGCACTAAGCAGTGAACGCTCTTCTCCACTGAAGATCTGATCCCACGGCTTCACACCCAGGGAGGCCACGGCAGAGCATCTGTCGCGTTCTTGGGGGCATTTGTGATAGTTTTGTTTACACTTTAATATCTTTTTATCCCCACACTAATCTTAAAAGACTTTAGGACATGTGCTTAATAGATAAAGGAAGGAATGGAAGCAAAGACATTGTACAAGGTCACACGCTGATCTTGGCAGGACCAAGTGCTGCTTTGCTCACAGTGTGCCCTTTCCTTGTTGATGGGACAGAACAGTGGGTATGAACATAGTGCTCTCCGTGCCCCTGGGCCTCTCAGAACTCTCTCCTTGCCTTCCCGTCAGAAATGGCTCAGAGCTGACACCCCCCACACACACACTGCATTTCTGAGTCTGCCTCACAGGGGAGGGGACCCTCAGTCCTTCTCTCTTGGAGCTGTTCACGGATTAGAACCACCAGGGAGGTATCCCTTGGAGTCACCAGCGGTAGGTGGTGACAAGAGCTCCCTTTTAGCCTCTGTCCTACCCATTAAATCTGAATTCACTGAAGAAAAGCCTCCTGGTGTTTGTTTTTAAAAGCACCTGATGTCCAGCCTCCTTCCATCAGGTTGATCCTGACTCATGGCCCAGGTGTTTCAGAGCAGACAGCTCTGTTGGGTTTTCTGAGCTATAATCTTGATGGGAACTGGTCTGTCTTAGTCGGTTCACAGGCTGGATTCAAGCTGGTAAGCCGTTAGCAGTCAAGAACAAACTATCTGTGCGACTCAGGACCCTGAAAGTACCCCTTTGTTGTGTGTGCTGCCACGTAAAAGTACCCTGTTGTTGTGTACCTTCAAGTTGGCACCAACCCACAGCTGACCCTCCAGCGGGTTTTCAGTGACAGTAGGTGCATGAGAGGAGACTACCCATCCTTCTCCTGCAAAGTACCCTAGGTGCATTTAGTACATAGCCAGGTGGGAAGCTTACAAGGCAAAATAAAAATCTTTTTCTAGCAACACCTATTTGCAAACATCTCCAGGCCTCATCATTTTGTTAGATTTGGACATATCCATAAAGATTAGAATGTGTATCCAAAAGGAAGCAATCATGTCATGCCATAGCATAGTTCCACTGGCAAGACCATTCTGTATTTACTATAAGACCAAGTTAAGAGCATGAAACTCCAACCCCCACATTCCACTCTCAGACCTCACCGTAACTTCTACACAGCAGCAATGGAAGATGACGCAGCTTCTCTCAACCCTAGTTCCTGCTCTGACTTCTGTTTCCTACACCTACTCAGCTCCTGTGTATCAAGGTGTCACCTTCCGTATCTAGCTACCCAGGTTCTTAATTAGTCCAGACGAGGCTGATGGGTCATTGGCCAGGACTATTGCTGCCGTGCTGCCGGAAGCATCCTGTCAGCCCAGAATAACACTAAAGCGTGTTCTCATCCTGTCAGCCTAGAATAACGCTAAGACTTGTTCTCCTCACCGGCCAGCACGGCCTGGGGCCTACCCTTGGCCTTAGCACCCACCTTCTACCACAGTCCTTTGCTCTCACCAGGCCCGCACAACTGGTTGAGAGGTAGATTTCTTGCTGCGCCCATGTTTTGCTCTTCGAGAGCAGTGACTTCCTGCTAACCTCAGCGTCGCCCATGGGGGTGGAGTTACTCAGGCCTGTCTGGACTCTAATGTGTCATCCAGAGTCCACCCGAATCGCATGTCAGCCAAGCACCGGGTCTCAAACCATCATGCCCCCACTCTGGACTCTACTGTTGCTGCTGTGTAGAAGTCTAGTTACCCCAGCCACCATATCACGTCCCTTGCAAAGCGGACACTAGTCTGACTGGGTGTCTGGAATTTTGGACAGTGGGTCAACCTTCCTCAGGAAGCCAGCCCTCCACCTCTAACTATGACCGCTGCTTTTTTTATAGACATCACAGCCCTCCCCCCACCTTAGTCTCCAGTGTGACACCCAGTCAAATTCTCACAAAATATAAAACCAGCCAGTTAGCATTTACCTTTGTTCTATAGATGTGACAACTGTGGCAGCAGTTTGCATAATTAAAAGCTATTAAAAACTGTCATTTTCTGAATTAGACTTGGTTAGATTATTTTTATTTGCTTACACTTGAAACCAAAGTTTAACCAGAAAACTGCTTATCTTTGCAGATATTTGACCCTTGATTTACGTTCATGTACTAGGCAACTGTTTTCAGATCTGTCTTCTAAGAGATTCACAGGGAATTGACATCTATTATTAACATAAACTGGCCTGCTCTGGCCTGGCGGCTTTGTGAAAGTGCTGATGTAACCATTTTCTCATTATTTGCAAACTCTTTTTTAAAGACAGAAAATGACAGTTGAGATAATCTGTCCCCCAGCTCCCGCAGGCCACCCGGTGTGCCTCCTGCCTCTCGCATTGTTATTTCATCCTCACAGCCTGCACCTGGGCTCACTGAGCGGCCCAGGCGTATCTGGGAAGGGCCAGTGTTTTAAAAATATTGCTAAAATAATCCTAAGGGGCTTTCCCCCCTATTTTTTAATAAAAAGCGCTGTGTATATGTTATTCATGTGGTAGTATGAAAACCAAGATCTGGGATTTTTAAATGGTGTGGCTTACCTTGTAATCACTGGGTTTTCATTAGAGAGCTCTGGCGGGGTGGTCTGTCGGGAGTTGCACTGTTAACCAAAGGACTTGCCTCTCTGGGGGTTCGAATCCGCCAGTGTTTGCACAGGAGAAAGACGGGCAGCTCCTCCCATGCAGCTTTCCTCTTCCGGAGCCAGTGCAGGCTCAGCTCAAAGCAGGTTCTGACCCAATGATGGTGAAGAGTGTTGACAAGGCCCAAATAGTGAGAGAGAGAGAGCACCCGACTTCCTCCCACTGTTCCCTGCTAGCAAGGGCCACCTGCGATTCATAAGAGAGCGTTTTTAATTGCCATCCAGTCTATCTGGCGCCGGTGACCTGAGAGTCCCTCAGGGACTACACCGAGTCATTTTCAAGGCTGTGACCATTCAGAAGTGCATTACTAGACCTTTCTAATGAAGTATGCTTGCTGGGTTCAAACTGCCCACCTTTTAGCAGATAATCGAGTGACTAACTGTTGGAATCACCCAGGAAAACCCTAATAATCACTTTCTTGTGAAGAAATGTGAGAAGACTCCAGTGAGAACGGCGATTCCCATCTCATTTCCACCATTGTGGAAGTGGCTGGACGTGCACGGGCAAGTGAGGGGTCCCCCACACCACTCCCACTTTCTCTCCGTACACGGAGTGGCGGTGGGGGGCGAGTCCTGGTTTACCAGCACCTAACTGACTGGTACATAATTTTCATTCATAAATGCCTGAGTTGTTGTCATTTCTGTAACCTCAGAGGTGACTTACCTTGGTTCTCATTTCATGTCACCTGATAATTAACTTACTGGAGAGCTACCCTATCTTCTCCAAGTAATTTAAAATAACAAGAGGCCAGTAGGTTAAGATTAGCTCTATTCGGAAGCAGTTTGGAAGAGATTCTGCTACCAAAACCAGAAAGTGGGTTCTTTGGCAGTCTCCTGCCATGTGATTCACACTCAGCCTCTGGAAACCCACTGTCGAGCCAGCTGTGAGGTTCCAGCTTCATGACAGCGAGTTGAGTTGAATTCAGTTGAGTTGAGTTGAGCTGAGTTGAATTCACTTGAGTTGAGTTGATTGAGTTCAGTTTAGTTGAGCTGAGTTGAGTTGTCTTCTGGTGATGGAACCCTTTGAGGTAATGGTTATGTTAGTCAGGGACAGCACTGAGAAATGAAGGTATCATTCTTCAAAAGCTGTGAGTCAGTCAGACTTGGGCTCAGCCACATTTTATAACGTCATTTCTATGGGAAATGTATTATGGGTTCCATGTCTAAGAAAAGAGCATTTTTATACTGTATATCTGTATGATGGAAGTGTCTTGGTGGAATACTGCCTGTAGTATATGGGCTGCTAACCAGATGGTCAGTGGTTTGAATCCCATAGCTGCTTTCTCTTCTCACCGTTTCCAGCACCACTGAGTGAGAGCCAACCCGACAGCTGTGCGTCTGGCTTTGTATACTTCTATGTAATGTATGATAGATACGGAGTTCTGGTGGCCTAGAGCTTGGAGGTGGTGCTGCCAACTCAAAGGCGGCAGTTGCAATCTGCCAGCTGCCCACAGGAGAAAGATAACTACTCTCCTCCCATGTGACATACAGCTTCTGAAAAGCTCCTGGAGGCTCCACCATGAGCTGCTCTTGACTCTAGAGCAGTGTTGTTGTACCGTCAAGTCGGAACCGACCCAGAGCTCTGTCAGGTTTCCAGAGGCCTGTCTTCCTGCCATGCAGCAGCTGGTGGTGGCCTCGAACCACGTGCCTTTGGGATTATAGAGCTGCTTCTTGCCACTAGGCCACCAGAGCTCCCTATCTAGAGCAATAGTTGCGTTTTTGTTGGTGTAATGTCCTGTAGGATAAGCATCTATTGCAAGTCAATGAAGAAAGGATACCCTATGGTAACATGGAGTAACCGGCATCACACACTGGTGGATTTTTAGTTTTTCCTTCTGTTTTTCTTTTATTTCTGTTTGGTATCTTCCTAAGGCCGTCTTTTCTCTTATTCCTGTTGCTACTCTGGTTTTTGAAAGAGGTGCACCTGAAGTCATCACATGCCAGTAATGAGCTAGCCTTCTCCTTTGTCTTACCCCTGAGCCAGTCAGTAAGCGCTGTTTTTAGACATCCGTGATCTAATCAGCACAAAACAATGGGAGACCATATGGAATGTGCTCTATTCTTATTCACTGAGGCTCCTCCTTTGCCCACGGAGCAGGAAACAGAAGCCAAGATCAGCTAATTGGCCTGGGTGTTCCTGTTTGAGGGGAGAAGCCAAAAGAACGTTTGCCCTAGCAACACCAAGCAGAATCTCTCTCAGCCCTCTCAGGCATGCACTTGCTTAGCTCCCAGAAAGTTCCAGCAAAGGAGGGAGGCGAGGGGAGGAATCAGGCCTTCTCAGCCTTTCCTTCTCCTTTGCCAGATGTGATGGGAAGAACCGGCATGAATATTTAGGAAGTCATTGTCTCCCAAAGTGGCCAAGCATGTTCTGTGATGCTCCTGACATGGTTTTGCCTTTGAATTTTCCCATCAATTCTCTAAAGCAGCTCGAGCATTTCATGACTACGCTTGGGAATGCCCAGATGTCAGTAACTATCCACTGGGGCTGCAGGGAGGATGGATTTAATCTAGAGAGAAAGCATTTTCAGGCCAAAGAATAATTCTAGACCTTACCTAGCTGAGCCCCAGTTTCTTAAATCAACCTGGGTAGGAGAACTGCTGCCTGCTTGTCAGGAGGTGTCCCCAGGAGTGGTGGCTGTGCGCTCTCTGCCTTCATTCTGCATGTAGTTGTGCTAAGAGTCGTGTTTAAGCAGTTTCTTCAACTCCCAGGCCATACCACTTAGAAACTGACTCAGCTCCTTAATAAATAGTTGTTAATTAAATTGTTGGTCGTGGTTCTGTAGCTTAACCAGGATCATGTCATTGACATGAAAAAGAACAGATACAGATTTGAACAAGTTCCTTCTCTTGTCTTTCTTCCTTTGCTTTTTTGCAAATGTTTCCATGTTCTTTATTTGGCAGAAGCCAGTTACTTTACTTAATTAACAATGGCACTAATTACCCAGCTTCTCTCTTGATGGTTACTCTCCATTTACTTAAATGATAGATGTGGTAGAGATTTGAATTCAAGCTAAAAATGTCCCTCTTATTTTTCAACTTTAAAAAAACAAATAAAGGCTGATCTCCAGGTTGGGTTCCTGGAACTAGAAGCCCACTCACTGACCACAGGAAGAGCCAAAGACATTAGCTCCCAGAGGAAAGAGCATCTGGAAGCTGCGATTTGATCCCTGCACTCCGTAGTCACCCAGCAAAGCCCAGCACCATGCAGAGCTCTCTCTTCTGCTGTTGTCCTGGCTCACACAGCAACTGAGGATGACACTGTGTTGAGACACAGGTTCCAGTTGGAGGGTGAGGTTCTAGAGACGTGAAACGCGCCTTACACATCCACCAGCGTGCTGCCTGGGACATATCAGCCAGAACAGAACAAATGATCAGCATGACCCTTCCCCAGCTTGAACCCGGCTGAGGATTTCATCAGTAATCTAGTGGACAGTCACTACCTGCTGGAAGTACACCCTATGGCTGGAGTCTTTTCAGCTAAACAGGAAACGGCCCACTCTATGGGAGTGTGTTCAGCACTGAACTGGTACTTTGTGAGGTGAGGGTGTCACTAGGGTACATTGAATTAAGCATGATAATGACGGAAAGGCTTAGAGGCGAGATCGCTGGCTGTGCGCTAGGAACTCAACTCTGGTCAGAAGCTTGTTGTTAAGAGCCGTCGAGTCGTAGACGACTCAGAGCAACTCTATGAACGAAAGACCTGAGCACTTATGTAACTTTCATCCTTTCTCCAAGTTCATAGGGTTTCAGAAGGCAAGCTGTTTTGGAAGTGGATGCCACTCCTGCTTCCAAGCTTGTTTTAATCGGGGAGCGCCACCAAGCACTGTCCACCGTGGGTAACCATTGTCACATTTGACACATCAGTGTCACAGATTAGCATCACAGCAACCACGAGTAACCTCTCTACAGCAATTGAACAGACCAGTGCTATACTACTTAGAAGAGTAGTTGACCAAACACAATTAAAAGGAAATATTCACTACTGCCAAACATCTTGATCTGTGAGTCTTTTAAAAACAAGCAAAAGTCGTACTCAGTGCCGTCGAGTCAGAGCGTGTGCATCGCAGAGCAGCCAGCAGCTTTTCTGAGGCTGTGGCTCACGCCAGGGGAGGCTGGCCTCCTTCCTCCTCAGCGCTGCTAGCGGATTTGAACCTCTAGTCAAGCCTGACCCTTGGATTAGCAGCACAGCTTCGTAGAGAGCACGCCGCCCGGACTCACCAAGCGTCAAGCATGTTGATCCCGTGATGCTACAGGCATGACTATAAAATAAGCCCACCATCTCCTATTTCTTTAATTTTGTTTGAGTTTTTACATAGTCGGGGAAAACAATTAGAGAGGTCAAAACAGACCAGCAGAAACTCTGTGTGTGGACAAGTTGGAATCCCTTACACCAAGGTATAGCTGTTATCTGAGGCCCAAAAGCTCCTGGTCTGTGTAAGGTTAAGATTATATTGCTCAAGATAGAACTTATTTGACTAGTCATTTGGTCATTGAGGACAAGCAATAGGGGTGAGTTTGGTTTTTTTTTAAGCCGTCCAGCTGATTTGACTTAACCGTATTCACTAATGATTTTTGCTCTTTGCCGATGTACAGAATATGTGTCAGATTTCAGATGGAATGATAGGCTCAGAGAAGGCAGCTCTGCACCTGAATGAAAGCAGTGCCGACCCTTCTGTCCTAGGATGCTCGGAAGAGACTTGAAGTCGTAGGTAGACGCTGACAGCGAGGTGGCGGACAGTCACTGTGCACCCAGCCTGACTCTCCCCAGTGTCACCACTGTATCACACAGCAGCTTCACATATCCGCTGGGTGCACGGTCGCACATTATCACAGTCTCTGCTGTCGAAATGAACCCCTGGAAAGGAGTTGTGTTGTTACAACACTCCACAGGCATCCCTAAGTCCATATGGCAGGCACAGCGGGAAGGAAGCTTGAGGCTGATAGTGTAGCGCTTCAGAACTAAGAGATCTGCACGCCAGGAAGGAGTTCGGAATTTACACTTTCTTGTTCCCACACCAGGCACAGAAATGCGGCATCGCCCAGGAAACGCCTGCACACCTGAGTGCACGGAGGTCTGAGGCCAGTTCTTGTATCATAAACCCGAGTTTGTGATTTTAAAAGCAAAATACAGTTGACTTAAACTGGCCTTCTTCTGCCTTCTGTGGTTGTCACCTACTGCACAAACTCTCTGTTAGCGCTGCAAACAGTAGCTACATAGAAGAAATGCTCCCACACCCTCTTCTCTGTGAGCCCCTGGGTCTTGCAAACCAGATCATATCACCAAAACAGCGCTTCTGATAAATGCTCAAATTTCCTTTACTTCAGTGGGAATTGCTGTAGTGAATGAGGTTTTATAACCACGTTCTAGAAGAGAATGGAAATGTGGCTCCCAAGGTTGGCTTGAGATGAGGCCACGCTGTGTGAGTAGGTAACGCAGACCTCATGGGCGCAAGGCCGGCATGTCCCTCCTCCCACAGGCTCTGGTCAGGTGAGGCCTGAGAGGCGTAGTCCTGGGTAGGGAAACGGGAAATGGAGCCAGTGCTCAGGACTAGCGTGCAGAGCTGTCTTCCCTGAAGGAGCCCTGGAGCTTAGATGTGAAGACTTAGAGGACAGAGGGAAAGGATATTACCAAGAACAACAGGGCCCAGGGGTGAGCAGAGGCCAGTATCCATGAGGGAAATCCAGGGTAGCAGAAACCCCAGAGAATGACAGGGACAGTGAGGGGGCATGTCTGCAAGGCTCTGAGCTGCTGTGAAAGATAAAGGGGTTTTGTTTGTTTGTTTTGGAGTGTTTTTGTTTGTTTTTCCTGAGAACAAGTCAGAATTGCTGAAGGAATTTAGGCCATGTTGGGAGATGGAGTAAGTTAGGGTGGAGAGTGGTGTGAAAAATGGCTTTTAGGGAGCCAGTGCTGACTGCTATTACTCAGCCTCCTAGGAGAAGGAAAAATTGACTAAGCCTAGAAGGGTTAGTTGAAGGGTCATTGATGTTGTTGTGTACATGGAGTCAGAACTGACACATAACTGACTGACTTTCCTACGGTTTTTCAGAGACAATTAATTGCGCATCCTTCTCCGAGGGAGCAGCTGGTGGATTTGAACCACATGCCTTTAGGATTGCAGTACAGCTTTTTGCCACAGTGTTAAGAAGCTTCGCTGCAATCCTGAAGGCACTCAGTTCAAATCCACCAGCTGCTCCCTCGGAGAAGGATGGGCATGCTGCTCTGTGGAAGGAGCTGTTTATAAAAACTTCTAGGAGGGTCACCTGTGGGTTGGTTCCAACTCGACAGTACACAATAAAACAACAATGTCTCTTTATTACAACAAATTGCATTTTGAGAGTTCCAGAGCCTGTGTGCTGTGACAGGAATACTCTGCCTCCCAAACACCCATGCCTGGCCTCAGCCTTCATTCATCTCTAAAATCACAAGAAAATCAGCAATTCCAACTCAGCAAAAAGGGGCTATGGAGTATCTGATGGTGCAGCTGGTTAAGGTCCTTTGATGCTTCACCAAGTGGCTGGAGAGCCTGGTGCACACAAGCTCGCTGGCAGGCAGGCAGGCAGGCGTGCTGATCTGCTTCCAGAGCGTCGATCGTCACAGACCTGGGGAGCACAGCTGAACCCCAACACTTGTGACGTGGCCTCCTGTCGTAGCCGGTGGCCTCTGGCATTGATAGTGTAGCACGCTGGATAGAGATGCAGCACAGGGATGGTATCAGGGGACTCTAGGTGAAAACTGAAGCCCTCCCATATCTTCCAGGATCTTAATCAGTTACTGTCACATACCATTAACTTAGAAAGAGAAAATGGCTAGCAAGTTGCCTCAATGAAATGGGAAGGATCTTTTGTGAAAAACAATATATTCAAACTTTGTAAATAAATCAGTATAAAATTTAAAAAAAAACAATCCCAACCCACAATAAAACTGAGATAGCTATTCTGAGCACCCCCGTGTGGTCAGTTGGAGAATAAATGATCAAAATCTGAGTAGAATCACAAATGTTTACTAAATATAGCTAAAAAAAATCTACAGATTCTCATCACTGATAGCACCGTGATAGATGGAGAAGAGACTGCGATTGTTAACAGTTTCAGCTTGCTTGGGTCCATAATCAACACTCTTGACACAAGCAGTCAAGAAATTAAAAGACAAATTACACTGGGAAAATCTGCTGTCAGGGACCTCTCCAGAGTGCTGAAGAGCAGTGATGTCAGCCTAGATACTAAGGCGCACCTGATCCTGGCCATGATCTTTACTTGCTATGAATTAGAGAACTGGACAATGACTAGGGATGACAGGAGAAGAATTGGTGTCTTTGAGTTGTGGTGTTGAAGAGTATTGAATGACCAAGAGAACAAACAGATCTTGGAGAGTGTGAAACCAAGTTGTTCCTTGGATGCAAGGATTCTGAAGCTTCATTTGACATACTTTGGGCATGTGGCCAGGAGGGACCAGTTCTAGGAGAAGGACATCATGCATGAAAGGAAGGAGGGATGGTGCAGGAGGGAAGACCCCAGGGTGATGTGGTTAAGTGTGTTGAAGAGAGAGATTGACCCAGGACAGGGCAGGGTTCAGAGCTGTTACACTTAGGATTGCTATGAGTCACATGTGGTGTGCACACACAACAGCAACCCCTCAATGAAAAAAGAGGAAGGAACTCAGAGGGTGTAAAACAAAGCCAGTGCAACAAAGACTGTGAACAGGAGCTGTAAGAATGTAGAAGAGACGCATGAAGGTAGGGATTCCTATTTTACTCTCAGTCAAGTACAAGCAATCATGGGTTCAGGGAAACAAAGATGCTAGCATGGAAGGGGACCTTCCTGAGGTGCAGATCGAGATGTGAATGGAGCTGACGAAGATAAAAAACACAGGATGGGAATCTGCAGAGTAAAGAGCCAGTGAACAGAGCAGCAGATTAAACTAGTGACAAGCACAAGTCACTGGAGAAGTTTTTGTAAGAGGACAAACGGGAAGTATGATTCACATGCTTCATAAATACAGATTATTAAAGATCTAATTTACGTATTTTTAATACTTGAATAGCATATACATACTACTTTATTTTTTTTACGATTAAGACTATCATAGTATTCCTTATCAGTCTATAATCTCTTTAATTTTAAAAACATTTGATATTTTTTCATCTTTGAGAAGTGAAGAAAAAAAAAATCCAGTACTTCTTATTTTAACAATAAAATAAAATAGAGCCAGGGTGAAAAAAACAGGTTATATGGCTTTGAAAATGCTGGAGACAGTTAGAGAAAAGAACTTGTAATCTATTTAAAAGGGATGCTCTGATGGCCTAGTGGCAAGAAACTGTGCTGCAGTCCTGAAGGAATGAGGTTCGAGTCCACCAGCTTCTTCGCAGAAGGCAGTCTCCTCCTGTGTGATTAACTGCCTCTGAAAACACACTGAGTGTCACCTATGGGTCAGTTCTGACTTGATGGTGCACAGCAACAACAACAATCTATCACAACAACAAGCTATTTAAACAAAATCTGGCTAGAAAGGTGAGCAAAAAGCCAAAGAGAAAAATAATACAAAAAGAACTGTGATAGATGTCAGAGCACATAGCTTATGACAGGAACATAAAGAGATTTAACTTCCATACGAAACATAATAGCCTCAGATTGAAATAAAACTCTGTGTGATCTAACCAAAACATGATGGGATTTATTTCAGAATAAAATATCTGTTCTACTAATAAAATAGATTTTTTTAAAAAAACAGAATAGAAGGTAGGATTATTAGCTTAAGACCAAGTGATATTCAAATGCAACAACTTTAAATTGATCAAAGGTGATGATTTATTATTAAAATATATAAGGTAAAATGGAAATACCTATTTCTATTAAACACCCTGAAACATGGGATAAAAGTGAATGATGATAAAAATTTATAAACCTAAGTGAAACTAGAAATGGAAGTGCATCTGTTAATTAACTTGGCAAGCCTACTTTAAAAAAAATAAGAATTCAGGATTTGAATAATGTAATACTAAAACTGAACTTATATAAATTTACCTGAGTAACTTCTTTTTTCAGTTGCTTATGTAGTACTTATTTTAATTAGTTATAGGGAACTCTGGTAGCCTAGTGGCAAGAAGCTATGCTGCAATCCCGAAAGCACGCAGTTCGAGGCCACTAGCTGCTCCACGGAGAAGGATGGGCAATCTCCTTCTGTTTGATAACTGCTTTTGAAAACTCTCTGGGGGTCAGCTAAGGGTCAGTTCTGACTCTGCAGTACACAACCACAACAACATACATTAAGTGAAGAAAATATTTTGGAAAACTTGTAGGAACAAAACCTGATTTTTTGCCATATGAAGTTGAACTAGAAATTAACTATAGATCAATTTTCTACAACAACAAAAATAACAATTCTTGGAAATTTCAATTTTATTATATTGGTTTGCAAACAAAATTTGTATACATTGTATTTCATACATCCTTTCCTTTACATTATGTTTCATACACTCATTCCTATACATCATGTTTTATAACATGAGTCACCATTGAACTATGCCTCATCTTTTCAGGTCCTCACCAAATCTTTCCCATTTCCTTTAACCCCTCACTCTAACCACCAATTCATATGACCCTGTGCTTCCCCTCCTGCCCATCCTCACCCCTCTGTTTCCACTTGGTCCCCCCTTGAGCCTATATACATGTTTTACTAGTTATCTTTCTATTTTTATGATAATGATCTTCTGCAGTATTTGTCCTTATAAGACTGAGTTAATTCACTCAGCTAATGCTCTATAGTCTCACCCTCAAATGACATATGAAATAAAGATTAGGCATGCTTTATAAATTAAAGAAATTAGAACACATAGCTATAAACATATAAAATTTACAGAAAGTCTTTCCTGAAGCATCTTAATAATCTTAAGTCCGTTATTAAGTATAATATAAACCAAAAGATGGTTTCATGAGGTCATAAAGAAATTAAAATAAAGTTAAGAGAAATAAGAGGAAAATAATACAAAGATTAGAATTTGTGAATTTAAAAATAGAAAATAATAGAGATGAAACATGAAAAGATACTTAACAGAGAAGAATAAAAAAAAAACAACCAACACTATTTCTCTGCAAATACAGTCTATAATTGTGAACAGCAGTACACATGTGCAGTGTTGTTCTTTGTTGATATGTGCTGAACCAGCTCATAGTTGGCCCTCCACTGGGTTTTCAGAGGTGATTAGTCACATGGGAGAAGGCTTCTCCCACACAGAGCAGCAAGTGGTTTTGAACTGTGTATCTTTAGGTTGTACCAACTTCCTTACCCACTAGGCCACCAAAGCTCCCATATCCTTGTTATAGTTATGTGCTGTTAAGTTGGAACTGACTCATAGCTCACCCTCCAGCGGGTTTTCAGAGTCAATAAATAACATGAGAGGAGATTGCCCATCCTTCTGCTGTGGAGCAGCTGGTAGATTTGAACCTCATGCCTTTGGGATTGCAAAGCAGCTCCCTACCACTCTGTAGAAATTGAAAAGCACATATACTCATGGAAAGAAAATGTAAAATCATAAATAAAACTACATAAACCTCTTTGATCTTTCAAACATGTGGATGAAACAAAAGAAATCAGAGATTGAGATTGTTAACAGCTTTAGTTTCTGCTTGGCTCAACAATCAACATTCTTGGTACCAGCAGACAGGAAATCAAGAGACGAATTGCATTGGTAAGCCAGCTGTCAGGGACCTCTCCAGGGTACTGAAGAGTGACAGTATCAATCTGGAGATTAAGGTGCAAATTATCCAGTCCATAGGCTCCACAATTGTTTGCTATGCATCAGAGAGCTGGACAGTGACTAGGGATGATAGAGAATTGATACCTTTGAGCTGTGGTGCTGGAGAAGGGTTTTGAATATGCCAAGGACTGCCAGGAAAACAAACAGGTTCATCCTAGGGAGGGTGAAGCCAGCCTGCTCCTTGGAGGCAAGGATTCTGAGGCTTCGTATGACATACTTTGGGCATCTTTAAAGGAAGGACCTCTCCTTGGAGAGGGACATCTTGATTGGAAGGGTGGAGAGACAGAGAAAGAGGGAGAACATCAATGAGTTGGATTGATACAGTCACTGGGGTAATAGAGTAGATATGTCAGAGGCAGTAAAGTTAGCACAGGATAGAGCAGGTTTCAGGGCTGTTGTACATAGGGTCGCTATGAGTCGCAGGCAATTTGATGGCACATAACAACAAACCAAGAAAATATGAATAGACAAATTATCACAGAAGAAATTGAAAGTTGCTGGGAATTACTTTCTTCAAGTGCTACCTTTAAGATGGTCCTCTTAGCAAATGATTCATATCAGAAAATGAATGCTCTGACAGCAACTCTAACTGAAGGGGTGGGGATACAAAACTTGTAAATGTTTTATCACATTTCCAAACCAGTACCTGCTTCCACCAGAGGTGGTTCCAGGACGTGCCCCGCGTCTATCAGAGGAGAATTGCCCAGCATAGAGTTTTCAGTGGTTGATTTTGTGGAGACCCATCCCCAGATCTTTTTTCTGAGGTGCCTCTTTTAGACTTTAACCCAAAAAATTTTGGTTACTAGCCAAGCACTTAAGCCATTTGGACTGTCCAGGGGCTCAGCACTTACACATTGTATAATATGCATCCGGCACAATTTTAAATGTTTTCTATGTCTATCTTTGAACTCATCTAAGATTATATGTACTATATGAATCAATATTATAAATTTTTAAAGGTTTTAGATAAATATGACATTCTTAAATAATTCATGAATAGCCATCTTATTAATGTAAAGTACAATAAAAATTAGGCAAACTCTCAACAAATTAAAGACTGGGGTCACTAATGAATTGAACCATTAACTTTTCAATTAGCAGCCAAACAGATTAAGCATTTCTACCATGCAAGAACTCCAAGTTGTACTATAGTTACATAAATAAAAACATCATGGTATTAGTATAAGGATAGATATATAAAACATTGGACTAGAATTAAGAGCTTATATATTAAAACCCTCATACATTTATAAGTAATTGACATTCAGCAAGGATGTTAAATCATTCAGTGGAGAAAGAACAGTGTTTCAATAAAGGATGCCCTGGCAACGGGGGTAGCCCCTTGCAAAGGCTACCTCTCATCCTACAAAAACTAGCTCCAGGTGGGTCAGTACAAGGATAAGGAGGTAAAAACAAAGAGGTAAGTCTCTCTGACATTGGATTTGGCAGTAGAGCCTTAGATATTACACCAGAAACTGCAAGTAATAAAAGGGGAAAAAACAACCCCACTCATATAAATTGGACATTCTAAAAAATAAAATCTGTTGTCAGCAAAGGACATTTTTCAGAAAGTAAAAAGACAACCTACAGAAGGAGATAAAACATTTGTGAATGATAAATCTATTAAAAGGTTAGCATTCAGAATATACCAAGAGCTCTTACAATTTAACAAATCAAATGACACAATTTTAAGAAGTAGATCAAGGACTTGATTAGATTTTTCAGCCCAAAAATACGCTAATGATTATTATGCACGTGGAAAGACACAACAGCAGTAGTTGTCAGAGTAAAATCAGAATCCCTGTGACGTTCCTTTACACTTCTGAGATAACAATGAGGAGGACATCTGATCCATAGTCCATACAGTGGTGCAGAAGGCTGTGCCTCTCAGCGCTTCAAACTCACCAGCCACTAGGAGAAAGGTGAGCCGTCTTCTCTCACTAAGCTCTTTACAGCTCTGGAAAGCTGCTGTGCGGTCACCCAGAGTGGACATCAACTCGACAACAGTCAACTGAGTTGTTGAGATAGTGATAATAATTTTTATTAAAACGAGAAATGTTAAATATCGGTAATGACGTGGGGAGCTGGGAAACCTGGTCCATTGCTATTGGGATACAAAACAGTACAGACTCTGTAGAAAAGTTTGATGGTTCTTAAACATGTTAGAATTACCATGTGATGACGTGTGTTACACCATTGTTACAATTTCACATTTAGAAATAAACCCAAAAGAAATAAAAATAATGAATATTTGCACGGGGTGTTCCGAGCAGCCCTGTTCACAGTAGCAAAAGCTGTACCAACAACACAAATGAACATTAAATGAAGAAATGACAGTACACAGTGTCTCCTAGCCACACAGTAGAATCTTTTCATATTTAAAGAATGATGTGGACCTTGAAGATACTAAAAAGTAAAGGACCCACACATGAAAGGTCTCAGAGCGTGGGGTTCTGTTTCTGTGAGACACAGGGTCACCAGCGCCTTTGGCAGAGAGCAGATGGGTGCTGTCCAGCACCTGACGGGAGATAAGGGGGCCTGTGGGGAGGGACCAGTGGGTGAAGGGTCTTCATCTGAAGGAAAAGCAAATCTCAAACATGTTAAAGGAAAGGACCGTCCACATTGTGAGTGCACTAACCAGTGCTTCATTGATTTTATTTTATGAGAATCTTAACCTCCTTTAAATGTACACAAAGTGGAAAATTTCAAAGGATACCTAAATCAAAACAGGCCAAAACCCAAAAGTATTTGGTTACATTAAGCGGCACTCACACTGACAAATGCAGCCGCCGGCAGGGGCTGGGTCCACCCCATAGTATTAGTGTAGAACCCCCATATCTCTGGTTACATGAGGCAGCACCCATACAGGCAAGGCCCACAGGGGCTGCGTCCACCCCATCGCGTCTCCGGCGCTGCGTTCTTCATGGAGCGCACTTGCACGTCTTTCTCTGCAGAGAAGTGGGCAGAGTTGACCCACTGACCCTGTGGCTGGCAAGTGAATGCTTTAACCACTTTGTCACCAGTGTTCTTCCATCCGTATTACAGATTTAAAATATTAAAAACGTAAAATAAAAGCATAATGAAGATCAGAATGCTTCTTTAACCAGCTCACTGCCAGCCACCAGCATCTGTAGCGAAGCTGACAGAGACAGATTGAAAGTGAGCAGTGCTGATAATTACCCAGGCTGGTAATGAAATAGGAGGTTCACGGTAACACCTTCTCAGCTTGTGGTAGGGGAGCTGTTATCTGGACTGCCGACCGAAGGCCCACAGTTCGAATCCGCCAGCTGCTCCGAGTGGGGACCGTGAGCAGTCTCCTTGCAGGTGATTACAGCCTCTGAAGACTGGCTGGAGGGTCATCTCTGGGCCAGTTACCACTGTAGAGCAGTGTTAGCACAGATAGGCTTGAAAATGCCCAGAACGGAAAGGTAAAGCCAAAGCGGATACTTGGATTAGTGACGTCCACGGGTCCTTCCAGCTTGGGTTGTAATGTTCTCTGCTGTTTAATTCCTTCTTCCCAGCTAACAGGCATTTGTGCAGGAGACTTTGGGGGAAGAATAAGTCTTATCACTTGGCGGGGTTTCCTAGACATGTGGACACACTGGCTTCTGGGAAGCCGCAGAGTTCTTTATGACAGGCTTTCATCTGCAGCTCACTCTTGGATGTGTGGGTTCGAGGGCCGGCCTTGCTGCCCTGGAGAGGCGGCCTTCCCTGAAAGCACCTGGATGAGCAGTAAACCGCTCTGCTCCTGCCTGGAGATGCCGCAGGCTCCCGGTCCCCGCGGCAGGACCTCACCGTGTTACTGGGGCAAGTGTCCGGTGATGTGCGTTAAATCTGCACTCAGGATACTCGAGATGCCCGCCTTTCTGCAGGGAACGAAACAGCATCCATACAAACACCCCATTCCCAAACGGCATGGTAGCCTAGTTAAGAGAATTGCTTGCGGGGGAAAGCATTATGCCAAGAGACCTAGTTCATTTTCCGGTTACAGAACTTGACATTGGCATGGCTTCTCTTTTCATGACCATACTTAGCTGGGAAAATAGGATGTTTGTCACTAAAAACAAATGAAATCTGGAGAAAGGATGGGGATTGAGTGGTCAGGGTCTGTAAGTGGGCTGTGATCGGATATGTGTTTGGTGTTTTAGCAGGTGCTATATGAAATTTGCTTTCCACCAATTAGACCCTTATATTTCCAGCCAAATCCCATGGACCTAGTAACATTCTTTAACAGCAGAAATGCAGTCCACACAAGTTACCTCATGATGAACTAGCATTCCAGATAGCTCATGAACAATTAAGAATCAAATCATAATTAAACCAGGAGGTTCGGCACGAAGCATGCTCGAGAGATACAGCAAATACTCTTCTGCCAGGTCCCAGACCACAGGCCGCCTCACGCACAAATCACACAGACTTTCTGTTTTACCATCAGAGTCAATGTGGCTGGAAGCCTATCAGCTTCTATGTGCCCATACTGAAATTTCCAGAATAACAGTGAATGGACTAGTTAAAGATAAGACTGGGCATGGCTAAAATGAATCCTCCATAATTCGAACTTTTAAAACTCTAATCGTCACTGTACAAATGTCTTTAGAGTGAGTTACGAGTAAGTTAAAGACCTTTTGAGTGACAGTGTTACACACAGCCTACCATGTATCTATTCTGAGACAATTTATTGACAGAGTGAATTAAGAATTCGTTAGTTCTGGCGGCCTAATGGTAAGAAGCTGTACTACAGTCCCCAACGCACACAGTTTGGATCCACCAGCTGCTCTACAGGAGAAGGATGGGCAAGCTCCTTCTGAGCAATTAAACTGCCTCTGAAAACCCACTGGAGGGTCAGCTGAGGGTTGGTTCAACTTGACAGCACACACCAACATTATTTGCATTTATGAACAGGGAATATGAGGAATATTAACATTTTCAGAGTTTGCTGACAGTAAGAATACACTCATTATCACCAGACACCATGGTTAAGTTTTGAAGACCAAGCTGTTGAGCAAAAAATGCCATTTTGAGGGAAGTGGGAGGAAGACCATGCCAGGACACAAACCCAATCATGAATACGTCGTTTCCCCACTGACAGGTTATGTCCTCATCATCTGCCAAGTTGACACACACGTTCCCCGTCACAGCCAGCGCTGTCCTCACCTCATACCTCAGCTTTCTTCACTAATGCCAGACGTGTGTTGTTAAAGCATAGAATAGTTGGATTGCAGATGTCTTAGCTGTTGTCACAACGTGAAATGTCAGATAATGAGAGGGTCCATACGTGAGGAGTATTTAAGAAAAATTTAAAAGGTAGCATTTGGTTGTTGACCCTGGCTGGATAATTTATGCATGTCTCTTGTAAGTGTTACCTCTTAATCACCCAGAGCCCCCATTCCTGAAGCCGACTAATGATCCCCCGCCGACTGTCTACCCCGCTCGCAGGTCTGCCTTCCACACGTCTGTCAGCACCACTTCCCATGGGGACAGTATGAAAGTTGAAAAGTCTGACATCCGTACATTAACTATCCCGTGACTTCCCCATTATTAATGGACTGTCCTGCGTGAGCCCTGTTTCCTCCCCAATTTTGCCTGCTTTCCCTTTTCCGTACCCTAGACTGTCATCCGAGAGACAGCCAGAGAGAAGACATCTGACTTCTGTAACTCGAGGAAGGCTCATAAAAACAAACGCAAGTAGATTGTTCTCGCAAGGGGAGTTCCTGGAAATCATGAGTGAGGACTCTATGCTGACGGCCTCTTTCTGCTCACACGGTCACAACTTCTGACAAGTTACAAACGACGCACACTCCGCACACACATCTTAAACTGATTCAAAAGATAGGCTTCTAATTATTATCTTGACTCCTGGAAGTGGAGCCCATTTATTTATAAAACATTGGGAGATTTTTGTTGTTATTCCGTCCTTTTGGGTTTGTTTCTTTCTTCTTTTTCTTCCAAAAGAAATCCTCCTAAGATATGACAGTGAAGTAAGTTAAGACCTGGTTTTCCAATTAAGTACTAAGCAGAGTTCCCTGGAGTAAATCAACATTTTCTTTCAGATTTTTTTTCTGGGTATTTTAATTTACTGTTAGTCTGTCTTATGTGCTGGGAGCTAGAAAGAGAAAACTGGAGAGGTATAGGATGAGACTTTTCTCTTTCACCACGTAAAGGACCAAATCAGAAAGACGTTGGACCCTGGAGGTGAGTGGTCTCTGCAGTGCTCAGGGTTATAATGGCTGAAAGGGCCAGCGTGTCCCTGCATGTTACTGGTCAAGTTACCATAAGCAGAAACTACCCTCCCCAGGATCTGCACCAGGAGACACTAAAGCCTGGAGCTCCACATGGGAGTGGGTCCTGGTGAGACTGAAGTGCACTTCCCATCTAACAGGGGCTGCCAGTTTTTCAGTACCCCCGGGGGACCTCGATCATCACGCTCTCGGGATTAGTGTAGGTCACGGCTGGCGTCCAGTCTATGTCTGACAGACAAAGGGGCACACAGCTCAGCAGCAGAGCAGTACCAGATCTTCCTCTGCAGTGGGAGGCCCAGGGCGAGTCCAGGGCTCTGCCCCTCAGTGGGAATTTTTGATAATTTAGACTCACGCAGGAAAGCATGGGGCCTGGCGACGTACATAGTCTGAGGGTCTCCTCTCACTTCTTCTGGACAGCTCCCCAGGGCCCAGCAGGGTCATGTCCACACTCTAGAGTCCACACTGCATAGGGAAGGCCAGTGAGCTGCTTCCCACCCACCACCACAGTGTTTTCGTAGATCACGTGCTGTCCGCTCAGCCGTGTGCAGTCACCTGTCCTGGGCTGTTTTTACCGGACAGGAGGCTCACACAGCTGGCACTGCCTCTATCGCAGGCTCCTAAGGAAACTGGAACGGGAGCCCAGGATAACGTGGTTCAGAGAGAGGGAACACAGGCTGTGTGACTCTTTGTTGCAGTGTGAATTTATGAGCCAATGGTTATCAGGACTCCTTTGCCTTTTTTCTTCTTCTTTCATTTAAAAATTTAAGAAAAGCTAGAAATCCAGATACATATTTTTAGTATTTGGTCTCCCATTTCTATATGGGATACTGTTGTTTTTGTCTCTGTGTGCTCCTGAATCAGAACTGACTCACAGATGAGCCGTCAGTGGATTTGAGAAGCTGTGAGTCACAAGGAGGAGATTGCCCATCTTTCTTCCAAGGAGCAACAAGTAGATTTGAACCACTTGTCTTTGGGTTGGCAGCAAATTCCTTATCCATTAGGCCATCAGAGTCCTAGTGATAGTCTGTGGAATATACTACACTCTTCTCTCAACTCAAATGCACAGGTTTTTCTCCTGCCATCTCACCTACTGGCTAACTCTCAGATGCTTGACCGGTAATGAGGGGAAGAGGACTAGAACAGAAGAGAGAGGACTTGTGTTGTCACCGTCTGGCAATTACTTGTGCGGATTCCATCTATAAAGTAAAACCTGGCAAAAAAGGTCAACCCTGAAAAGCTGATTTTTATGATTCTGTTACTCTCTTCCCGCTGGGAAAGGGGGTGATAACTTCTCGCTCATGTGCTCTGTGCCTGGAAGAACCTCTCAGATCTTAAGACCCCATTTTGCCGTCCTCACTTTTCTCCTTTCTGCTCACTATCTTGAAAACATAGAGTGAGAGAAAGATCACAGAGCTTTCGAAATCATGAATATTTGATCCCCAATCTCACTGATAGACCACATTTCCAGTAAAGACGAGAGATGGCGTTACCGCTCCTGGAACTCCTAGACAACATAGCTTGTTTTGCTTGAATTGGTTAAGAAATTGGGCTAAAGAAGAGAAGCGGATTTAAACTTCTCAGAAGAAGTTACATCAGCATGGATTTGGACTTGAATATCAACGTTCTAGAGCATTGCTTTGTTCACATATGGTTCATAGATGATCCATGTAGTTAGAATCACTACAGCACTGGACCACATTGTATCACATCATGACACTGCAATTTCCTGTGTGTACTCAATTTTCTTTACCAACCCTGCCATAACCGTTGAGTCCCAAGGGGTAACAGTGACTTTAAGCACTGAACTGAAGGGTGGTTGGTTGGAACCCAGCCAGTGGGGGCTTCACAAGACAACCCTGAGCATCTTCTTTCAGAAGGTCACAGCTGTGGAGACCCCAAGGGGCAGTTCAGTTCTGCACACAGGGTTGCCATGAGGTCAGAACTGCCTTCATGGTGATAGCAGTAACTACCCCCACCAAGGAAGAGCATCTGAGACAGAATTAATTTGTAAATGTGATAGGTGTTTATTGGGAAGTGCTGTCAATCAAGTATATCCTATTCTGAACCATCCATATCACCTCTGATACGTTTGAGCCCATTGCTGCAGATAATTGAAGATCTTCCCTCTTTCACTGACCTTCCACCTTTCCATGATGTCCTCTCCTAACATGTCCAGGGCATGTGAGACGAAGTTTCTCCATCTTTGCCTCCAGGGAGCACTCTGGGTTTGGTTTTGTTGTTGGGTTTTTGTGGTTTTTTTTTTGACAATTTGTGTAATATTTTGCACTCTTCTCCAACATCACAGCTCAAATGCATGGACTTTTTTCCCCCTTCCATCCTCACTTATTGTCTAGCATTCAGGCTTAACAAGTGATTGGAAGGACTATGGTTTGAATCAGATGTTCCTTAGTCCTTAAAGGGATATAATTGCTCCTGAGGACTTTTGAAAGATCCCTAACAGCAGAATTCCCCAATGTTGTGCTCTCCTGCTGTCCTGATTGCTGGAAGCATGGGTGTTGACTATGGATCTGAGCAAGATGAAACCATTGACCATTTCACTCTTTTCTCCCTCTGTTGTAATATTGCCTGTGGCATGTGGTGAAAATTTCTGCTTTCTTGTTGTTGAGATATAATCTATACTGAAGGCTGCAACAAGCAAAGTTGTTTCATCTAGATAGAATTAGAAGTAGGATTGTTTTATTTTTTTATATTCCTGCTACAATTTCATTTGCGGTGTTTTGGAGACCAAGTCAAGATTGTCTTTTGTAGCCAAAGAAATTAACTTAATCAACCCCTATCTGGCCTCCAACATGAAATATGCCTTTGGACAATGATCTGGGGATTTGATTATTTCTTGAAGTCTTTTTGAACAAATTCCTGAATTTTTTTTTTCTGAAGGTAAAGCCTCTTTGTTAAGTAGAAAATCTGTAGTGTAAGAGGAAGAGAGGGAACAGATTGAAAGGGGCTCAGCCCCACGGTTATTAGAAATGCTCTTTGCTCACAGCACAGGCATTTGTCAGAATTTCCCTCTTCCTCTGCTGACCACGGACGGCATTAACACATTTCACCGAGGAAATGCCCCACTGGGTGGTTTGGGTTTAGGAACAAGACCTAATCTTTTCTATCACAGTAAGATGCTGATCAGAAGTGTTGAAAGGCAGCCATTAAAGGATTAACTGGGTCACATTGCAATGTCTTATTTGACAAGAATATGATTAATTCAGTTGAGACAAAAATACAAAAGCTAACTCCCAAGTTAGTTTCTCCCAAGAAAACTTTAATGAAGAGGAAATTAGTGGGTATTCTGTCAACGCTGAAAATTTCCTTACTGAGGACTGTTGAAGCTATCCGGAAGATGTGGTTCTTTGATTTTTAGGAGTGCTTGTGGTGTAAAGGTTAAGTGGCGGCTGATCACAAGTCGGGTGTCCGGTCCTCCCAGGAAACCATGGGAGAGGAGATTGGCCACTCTCTCCCCATAAAGACTGCAGCGTAGGAGCCCCTGTGGGCCAGCTCATATCCATCTTGTGGGTCACTGTGAACAGAAAGCACCAGAACAACAGTTCCTATCAGAACAGTGGAAACCATCAGGTGCTTTATCATTTCAAGGGATCACTGCTCTGCAGAATGTAGAAAATGATCTGTAGGTGAGTGGTGGTGGTGGTTGTGTACCACCCAGTTGGAACTCTTTGGCAGGTTTTTAGAGGCAGTAATTGCTCAAGCGGAGATTGCCCATCCTTCTTGGTTTTGAACCCTGTGGCTTCTGGATTGCAGTGCAGCTTTTTACCGCTAGGCCACCAGACCGCCCTCTGTAGAAAGGAGGAGCTTGAAAAGAAAGACTAGAAAAACGGGCATTGCAGTGATCCAAGAAAAGGGTCATTTTGTTTTGGTTACAGAGGCCAGTTGCCCACGCAGCTCTCATCTGGGTTCAGCAGTTAGCTGCCTGAGCCCTCCCCTAGGTCCAGAGAGCTGCAGGGAAGGCTTGACCTTCAGGATTGCCAAGTCCTTACTGAAGGAGGTTGCCCCATCTTCCTCTTGCAGCTGTCCCTGGCAGGGCTTACAGATTTGAAAGGAGAACTTGATTCTCTAGAAAGTTGCTAAAAGATTGGAGGAGAGTCGATGCCAACCATGCCTAGAAGCACGATCTTTTACGTGATGAAAACAGTGCGGAGGAGTTCAGTGCCGTTTAGAAAGCAAGCATCAGTAAGCCTGTGCTCGTCTTGTTTAACCAGGGGTCCTGTCTCAGGTCAGACTCCTCACTCGAAATGCTTGCCAGCCCTTGATTTGTACTGCCTTTACAGTCTTTGTCGCCTCATAGTGTAAGACTGCTTTGTGAGAATCACATGGTTACATTTCAACATTTTTGTCTGAATGCCACCGTGGTTATACTACACAGGAGAATTCAAAAGAGGGTCAAATAAATAATAGAAACCCCAGGCTGCAGTGGCTGCTCCACAGCTCCCTCCTGGGCCCTTTAAATGCGCGTGGTCATCTCACCCTCTAGTGAGAACATGGGTGGACATTTATGAAATGCGTTGTGTTCTGCAGATCAAGCAGCCTTGTGTGTATGTTATGCGTTTGAGGGCCACTTAAAGACCTATGTTCTTTCCCATATTCATATGTCATTGACCTTCTCTTACTTTCAAAAATCCCACCGTGAGTCTCTTCTAACGTAACCAACAACCACTGTTAGACGTCAACTAGCAACGCCTCTATAATTAGCTGGTGTAGAGACTTCTGGATAAAATAGGATGATCTGATGAGTAAGTGTCTGTCTGGGGGGCAATAAAAGAGAATGTGTCGTGTGTCTCCTGTGCTTTGACCCCCCCCCAGGACCCCTGGGAGGAAGATGGACGGGCCCCTCCCACTGAGATCTAGGGTCCGGAAGCCTACTGGGGGGCAGCTCTGAGTCAGAGCCGACTTGACGAAAGCGAGTTTGAGTTTCCAGAGTACAGTAAAGGTTCTCTCGGCCCCTCGCCCCTTCATAACTTTCTGAATAAACAGATTTCCTCCTTTGTTCCTGTAACACACAATGACTGCTGCCCTTGGCAAGCCTCGGGGTTTCTAGACTTCTCTGCACCCCACTGCTCCCACCCGCCGAGTTGTGCGCTTGCCAAGAACTGTTTCCTTTATTCTCGCGCCTCCTTGTGTCAGTTGTACTTAAAATTATACACTTAAAATATTTCATAAACTAATGAAATACAAGTTCAAAAGAAAAGAATTCTCATTCTTGAGAAAAGCTCAATAAAGGCAACTCAATTTAAAAAGAAAATTCCACAAAGATTCTATAAACAAGACAGTTATAAAAATTTGAAATATTGGTCCAGTCATGACCCTGGACCAATAGGCAGTGTCACGATGAATGGGAGGAGATTGAAACAGTCAACAGCTTCATCTTGCTTGGATCCACACCCTTGGTACCAGTAGGCAGGAAATAAGGAGATGCATTGCACTGGGAAAATCTGCAGTTAGGGATCTTTCCAAATTATTGAGGAGTAACGATGTCAGTTTGAAGACTAAGGTGCGTCTGATTTAGGCCATGGTCTTTCCAATTACTAGTTATACATCTGAGACCTAGACAATGAATAAGAATGACAGAAAAGAATTGATGTCTTTAAGCTGTGATGTTGGAGAAGAGCATGGATGGCCGAGAGAACAAACAGATATGTCTTGGAGAAGGTGCAGCTGGAGTGCTCTCTTGAGGCAAGAATTATGAGGGAGGCTTTGCTTCATATACTTGGGACATGTTACTAGGAGGCACTATTCCTTGGAGAGGGACATGGTGTTGGCAAGGTGGAGGGTCGGCAAAGGAGAGGAAGACCCTCAACCAGGTGGATTGACACAGTGACTGCTGCAGTGGGCTCTTGTGTGTCAGGAAGTGTGAGGATGGTGCAGGATAGAGCAGGGTTCAGATCTTTTGTTCATAGGGTTGCTATGAGTTGTACTCGACTCAATGACACCTAACAACAACAACAAAGGTTCTGTACTCAGATCACTTCATAGGTGTTTCTCATATGCAACCAAAATAGGAAATACGAGTGGCTGATGTATGATGGGTATAATTTCTTTGCCAATTGTAGCAAGCTTGGTCAACAGTCAACCTAATAAAAACACAAAGGATGTAGGGTCATATCAGTCCTGGGTGAAAATATTGACGTATACATCGAGTTTCCTAGTTTGTTTTGAGTGGTTAACTGAGTAGTGCTGCGATGTAGGAGGCTGTGTCATGGGTATTTCCAGTGCCAGCAGGTCACTCATGGTGCACAGATTTCAGTGGTTCTTTCAGATGATTAGGAAGAAAGTCCTGGTGATGCATGCCACAGATAACCAGTAACAACTTTATGGAATACAGCATGTGTTTGCCCAGTACCCACGCTAGGGGGAGATGAGCACTGCACCCCATGGCTGGACAGCACGTAGAGTGAAGTGGCCACAGGGCTGGACCAGGCGGACCGGGGATATTGAAGCTGCTGCAGAATCGGGCAGCACGACGTCCTTCTGGACCTGCAGTCACTGTGAGCCACGAGCTCTGTGCATTAGCAGGGGGCAGGGACAGGGCCCTGATTAAATGAATTCAGCAACTGCTGCATCTTCATTTCTCCTCTTGGAATTGTCGCACTGCTGAGACTCTGAGAAGCTCGGTGGTAGAGGAATTCCAGCAACCTTTTTGCAATTAGTGCCTCCTCCCAGGTGTTAGTCTGCATGCGTGTATCACACATGTGTCTCGTGTTCAGTTGAACCAGCTTGCCGTGGCATACGTGTGAAAGTGTAACTATGTCTGTTCACCCTTTTTCAATGTCTAGGAACTGTTCTTACATCCTCTTAAGTTGTTCACCATAGTTACAGAGTCTGGATTTTCTCACTGAACTCTTACTCTCTCACATATTTTTCATCTTTTAAGAGGGGGAGGCAAATATTGCAAGATAAAAACTTAGTTGTTGTTGATTGCCTTTGAGTCGAGCACAACTCATAGCAACCCTATGAACAAAAGGCTTGAAGCCCCTCTACAAGTATCAATGTTTATCAAAGTCCATAGAGTTTCCGGAGGCATGTTGTTTGGAAGTGGATGCCACTCCAAACTTAGTAAGTTCCACAAATAACTGAAATGTGACCGTGGCTCCCATCCTCTTAGAGGTCAGTGGGGGTGCAGATTCAGCCAAAGACTGAAATTGAGCCCTGCTACCCAAGTCTTGATACAAGTCTTCACGCAAGTCTGTGAAGTACAGAAATGTGCATACTCCTGCCGTGAGCAAACCTAGTGCCTCAGGGGTCAGCCTCGTCATCTGTGCTCTGAGGGGCTCCGGAAACACTCCAGCTGTGTGTCCACTGTCGTCCCTTACACTCAAAGTTGAGACTTTAGGAGGTGGTTGTGCTGCATGAGTGAAGCTGGTGAAATTCAGCCATTGACGCCCTCGGGCAGGGTCACTGGGCCTCTTGTGTTCACTGCCACTGTGGACACTCTTGTGTGATGTCCAATGCACCAGCACCTGGCTGCCTTAGGAAACAGCTACTGAACATCCTCCGAGAAAGCCCTGAGCTTCCTTTCATCCTCTGCATCTCTCCTGAATCGGAGTTACCAGGCATCAGAAAATGCCAGCTGCCGAGATAGCCCAGAGAACGCCAGGCTCCTCCCTCTCAGCCTCGAGGTCCGGCTCTGAGCTTTTTAACGTGACTTGCCCGAGATGACCATCAAACAACTGGCGAATCTGGCACGGTATCCAAATTGTACCATGACTCACAGTGTTCATTGCCACCTATTTTGTTGTTGTTGTTGCTTTTATCGTTAAGTGTTTATTGACCCAGCCCCGAACCTATGACGAACCACACACATTTGCACAAAGCAGATTCAAGCAGCTGTAAACACAAATGGCTTGGTTACCCTGCCAGGACCGTCCATGGCTGCGGCAGGACCAGGACTAAAGTCTCTGCACAGCTGTCCTCCCAGCTTCATGAATGCAGGAGTGCTGGGGGCCCCGTGCGATCTCCATCATGGACTGCAGATTCAGCTGTGTGGTCCGCAGGGGCTTCACTCGCCACCCCAGGCCTTTATCTCCAGTCCTTTCTTCCACGGACCAGTTGGTCTGGAGCCTCCACTGAAACCTGCATGACATCGTAACAGACAGGTGATGACTGTATGAGTTCTGGAAAAATGAACCCAGGTCCTTCTTAATGCCCCAGTGTTCCCTGATTAAACTGGGGGACTGAGATACACAGACAGGGTGGCAGGATTAAATGTGAGCTTAGGACAAGCGGCAGTGCCTGGGGAAAAGCATCTTGGGCAGGTGTGCTATTAACACTTCTGACTTAAAGCATTTCTTTGCAAGTTTTTAATTGTTTGCTGATTATTTCTAAGTCAGTTTATTCTTTCAAGATCCAAGAGGTTCACACCCTCAACCATAGGGAACTATGAGTAAGGTTCGTGAAACATTATGTCTGTAGGGTGATAGCCACGTATCTGGTGTAGATAAGCTTGCAGGTTCTTTGTGCCTCCGGGGAAAATGCCTAGAATACAATAAAAAAAAAAAAAGACTTAGTTTATTGGATGAATTATTAAAAACTAGACATTAAAACAGACAAGATCTTTGTAACTTCTGACCTCTTGCTTGCCATTACACGTGCCCTTGTCAGCCGCTGGGACCCCAGCTATACGTCATCCCCAGGGGAAGCAGTTCCTCTCTCCCATCCGTCCCCCGCTGAAGTCAGGTGCAGACTCCAGCTGCCCCTGATTCTCCTAAGCCTGGAGGATGCAGTTGAGATTGATGGAAGTGTGGGGGATGTTACGAATGCATGCCGTGTGTGAGAGGGGATCACCAGAGGGTCAAATCTCAGTCTCTAGTGAGAAGATAAGTGAGTAGGAGAAACCAGGGCAGCCGGAAATGCACATCCATCATCCAAGGGCAAGCCACGCCCCTCAAGTCAGTTATTTCCGTCAAGGGACAAAGGTCCGCTCCAGTTCTCTTCAAGAGGACCTCGAAACTGAGATTTCATTATATTAAATCTTCCTGATTTAAATATTTAATAATAATCTTTAAGATGCTATATAATAAGTGGGGGAAAATAACTTCTCTCCAGCACATGCGTGGATTAGGCACTCACAGTATCTTATTCTCAGTATATGTTTCCGTGCGTTTTCCATTTTTTACAAAGAAAGAAAGACCCTCCTAAATTAAAGTAAAGGCTCCTGTCTTTTGTGCCATTTACACTTTAGGGTGACAAAAGAGGACAGGACAGGTACCATCGTGCCAGTTGACTCCTGAAACCTCACAAGGTTGTAAATTTGTTATGAGCAGCGATCAAGTTCAGTAGAACCCATAGCAACTTGAGGAACAACAGACCTGAGCCCCTGATCCTGCAGCCTGCTCGCCTCCGACACACCTGAGCCCATTGCCACAGTCACGGTGTCAGTCATCTCGCTGTAGAAGGTCCTTCGTGCGCACCCTTCCCTGGTCTTGTGACACTATGCTTAGAAGTCACTAAGAACTTGTCTGTTTTAATGTCTTATCATGGGATTTGGAGCGGTTACTGTCAAACCACTCCTGTTCTCACTCTTTTATCCAGGCGAGTTCTTCGGCCCTTTCCCTGGAAATGCTGAGCTGCTCAGTTCCCCAGAACCCCTTTTGTGTTAGTTAGATGGGAGGGGAAAAAAATCATTACCCATGCAAAACTCTAAAATAGGTTTGTGTGTTTAGTGGCAAAACATGCAATACTGGGAAATTTAAATAATATATTTTCCATCTTGCTAGAGATAGATAGATACCCCCCCACCCAAGTTCCCCAAGGGAACTTTTAATTCAAGAATGTGTTTAAATCCCTTTGGTATGTTGGCAAAAATCATTACTGTTTACAGTTGCCATAGCAACAAGAATTGCTGGCAGTTAGTGGGAAAGTAGGGTGAGAGGAAGATAAGCTGTATCAATTATTGAACATCTGTCAAACACTGAGCCAATTTAAAGTGACAGGCAAAAAGTTAGAATTGGAGGTAGGTGAAATGCATTTTTACTAGCCTTCATTGAAGAACAGGTTCACTTTGTCTTGCCGCCGTGATGGACGGATAATTAACTTTTATTTGTATCCACCTAAGGGGCATTTTCTGTGGGTGAGGTCTGGCTGCGCGTGTCATTGTTTTAGGCTGTAATAATATTCATCTCTCTCCGCTGGGTGTTCCTGTGCCGCTTGTTGAGCTTTTGTGCATACATTATTTAATTTCGTCTTCCTGACAACACACTGAGTTTGGTAAAGTAATATCCACATTTTACCGAAGTGAATGCTTAGCAGCAAAGGAGTGAAAAAAATATGCCGGAGACCATATACATCTTCATGTGGATTTCCCTACAGCGTAGCCATTAGCCCCTTATGCATAAATAATGCCCTGGATGTCCGTTCTCTGCGTCTCCGACACCCCATCTTCAGACCTGACAGTCATCACAAATCAATTCAAACGCCTTTTTCCTCTGTGACCCAGTTCATTCGGATAACTCCCACGCAGATTCTAGATAGTCAAGCCAATGAGGCAGGCTCCTTCTCCGAGTCCTGGCCGTAAAGAGTGCACTGGCGCCGTAGTCTGTAAGGACCTGTCTGTGCGGCTCATCCAAAGGCCCCACTGCTCTGGTGGTTCGAATCCACCAGCTGCTCCACCAAAGAAAACGAGTAATCTCCTCCCATGCAGTTGACAGCCTCCAGAGTGCACTGGAGGCTGAGTGCACTGGGTTGGTTCGGACAGGGTAGCACTGATTGAAGATTGTCCAGGGGCCTGGAGAAGTTCTGCTGCCAGGCCAGCACTGGCGGCCCCCAGCAGGAAGGAGGATGCAGTCTACTTCCATGGAGAGGACAGCTGTGCAGGGCCTGTGGGCAGTCGGCCTCTCCTGTCACCTCATGAAGAGTCAGAAGCTACTTGATGGCATCAGCTAGTAATCAAGGAACGAATCTATTTGTAATCCCTGTTCCGTGGTCCTTCCTCGCCACCACTCCTTTTATTGGCTACAAGTCATGTTCACGTGTCAGCCTCATTTGCTCTCCAGGTGAGTTGTGCATCGTCATCACGAAGGGTCCTAGGAGGCTCTGGACCCCCAGGCCACACTGTCAGAACGGGTGACACAAAAATGACTGTACCATTTTTGTGTAATTTGTAATTTGTGCTGTAACATTTTGGTTTCAGCAGAATTTAAAAAGAAAACAACAACCTTCTAGTTACTTATGACAATGAAAACACTTCTACTAAGCTCAGTTTTGTTGTTATGTGCCTTCGAGTCACTTGTGACTCATAGCGACCCTATGTACAACAGCCCTAAACCCTGCTCTATCCTGTGCCAATCTTATTGTCTCCAACACATCTACTCCATTACCCCAGTCACTGAATCATTCCATCTCATCCAGGGTCTTCCTCTCCTGCGCTGTCCCTCCACCCTTCCAAGCATGATGTCCCTCTCCAAGGACTGATCCCATCTTGCAACATGCCCAAACTATGTCAGACGAAGCTTCAGAATCCTTGTCTCCAAGGAGCAGTCCGGTTTCATCCTCTCCAGTACAAACTTGTTTGTTCTCCTAACAGTTCATGATATATTCAGTACTCTTCTCCAGCACCACAGCTCAAAGGCATCAACTCTCCTTCTATCCTCCCTAGTCATTGTCCAGCTCTCTGATGTATAACAAGTAATTGCAAAGACCATGGCCTGGATCAGGCACACCTTAGTCTCCATATTGACATCGTTGCTCCTCAGTACCTTGGAGAGGTCTCTGACAGCAGACTTTCCCAGTGCAATTCAGCTTTTAATTTCCCGGCTGCTGATACCAAGAGTGTTGGTTGTGGAGCCAAGCAAACTGAAGATGTCAACAATCTCAATCTCTTCATTATCCATCAAGATGTTGCCAATCAGCCCAGTGGTGAGAATCACCAGGTCATACAGATGGACACAAAATACATCTTCTTCAGCTATTGAAACTGAAACACAGTCAGCAGAGTAGAATGGGCCCCTGGCAAACAGGGACTGCTACACCTTCTTTCCATGAAGTAACTGGGGGGTTCAAACCCCTAACCTTTCATTAGCAGCAAGTGCTTTACCAACTATAACCCCGGACGCTTGTGTCATCATTGTTGTGAGGAAAGCAGTAAAAACCAAGGATCATGGATCCCAGTTCTGCCCCATTACTTGGTCACTAAAAGGAACAAAAGCAGTTTAGGGAGCTCTGATGGCCTAGTGGCAAGAAGCTGTGCTGCAGTCCCAAAGGCACACGGTTTGAATCTCCCAGCTCCTCCGCAGGACTGAAGGATGAGTCATCTCCTCCTGTGCAATTAACTGCGTCTAAAAACCCTCCAGAGGTCAACGTGGTCAGTTCTAACTTGATGGCACACAACAGGGCTTCATCAAGTAACACTCAGAGCTCGCAGATTATGGATTATGAAATGTTACAGCTGCCAAAGAGCATACAGAAAATTCCACCCAACACCCTGGGGATGCAAGTAGTAAAGCCCTTGGTGGTCTGGATTTGCCCAGAGGCGCCCCAGAAGGAAAGTCTAGAGCCTTGTTCCAGAAAGCCAGCCCTGAGAAGCAGTGAGGTCCCGTCCTGTTCAGACGCATGTGGGCCAGCCCCAGTCAAGGGTGGCTTGATGACAGCCTTCTTCTTCTTAAGTGGCACACCTGACTGCATCATTTTGCCCCAGTGTCTCTCCTGTCTCCTCAGTCCCTGGTAGGTAAGAATAGGCGAGTGCAGTTTAGATTAGGCTTTTGCTACTCCTGCCTTAGACCAGTAAGAACAGCGACAGAAGCCACGTGACGGGGAGAGTCAGCGAGTGGACCAGATTTGCTTGTCAGTGGGTTTCACTGAGTCACTTCTCCCCTCTGTTCCTTGCTTTGGTTTGTGGGGAGGCAGATACTCTTAGCTCTTGGGAGAAATCAAATTCATTTCCTACCCAAATGTAAAGCCTTTGTACAGTGTAAATCCAGTCCTTGGAGGCTAGGATTTTGAAGGTCCATTTCACATCCTTTGGGCATGTTACCAGAGGAACCAGTCCTTGGAGAAGGACACCATGCTCAGAAGGGTGAAGGGTCAGAGCTAGAGAGGAAGACCCTGGATGAAATGGATTGAGACAGTGATACGGGCAGTGGGGGCAGATAAGTCAGGAACAGTGAGATTGGCTCGAGATAGGGCAGGGTTAGAGCTCTTGTCCATAGGGTCACTGTGAGTCATCGTTAACTCCACCACACTTAACAACAAATACCTTCAGAAAAAGAAAGTCTTGTTCTAGTACGAGATGCCTGTGAAGAGTTCTGGAGCAGTGGGGAAGGGCTTGCCTGCTGACCTGAAGGCCGGGGGTGAGCCTGCCTGCATGACATCTGCTTCTGAGGAAATTCACAGCCTTGCAAATCCTATCGGGCAGTTCTGCTCTATCCTCTTGGATCACTGTGAGTCAGATGAGATTGACAACAAGGGGTCTGAAGATGTAAGAGTCGCTGCATTGATCATAAATCCTGGCCTGGGGTGGTGAGTGGATATCTTAGAACAGATCCTTAGAATAAGCCTCAATGACTATATAACTCATCAGCTATGTCTGTTTATGCCCTTTGCCTTATCAATAATAAACCTTAACTTAGGTTATGGAGTGATGCACACTGCAGATTTTAATTAACATTTTGCTTGTAGGCTCACACTTGACCCTCTCACAGCCCTAAGAAGTATCATCCCCCACTTACCAGCTGAGAAATTCAATCTCGCTGGACAAGGCAGATCTGGTAACTCCAACCACCAGGGTAGACATTGCCCAATTAGAGAGGATGCTCTTTAGATTCCCGCAGTGAGGATATTTACTTAGAAATGAAAACACTGGCTTGCTGGTGGTGGGTGCCCTCAGGTCAGCCGCGGGTCATGCTCTTGAGAAGCCTGTGAAGAGCAGCTCTGACCTGTACCTTACTCCTTATCTCCCAGGTGCTCACGTCCATGTTACAGACACTGTGTCCATCTAGCTGGTTGAGCGTCCTCCGCTCTGTCCCTGATCCTCTACCTGTCCCAGCAGGAGGATTTCCCCCAAGTAGTGCCGTCTCCTGGCAACATGCTCAAAGGAAGTGAGAAGAAGTCTTGCCATGCTTTTGTGAACTAAACCGCGATAAGCATGGGTGAACATATATCTGCTTGGGTGACAGTTCTGGTTTCTTTAGGGTATATTCCCAG
>NW_006399950.1:3807662-3808642 GCF_000299155.1 Elephantulus edwardii | reverse complement strand
GAGGGACAGTGCAAGAGAGGAAGACCCTCGATGAGGTGGATTGACTCACTGACTGGGGTAATAAGGGTGGTGTGTCAGAGACAATAGAGTTGGCTCAGGATAGAGCAGGGTTCAGAGTCATAGGATCACTATGAGTCAGTCACAAGTGACTTGATGGCACATAACAACAACAAGAATAGTATGTTTATCTATTATTCAAATAACAAAGTTAAACCCATGGATGATTAATTTTCATCTTTTCTTATCTACCACACCTCAAAGCAGAACTTGGCCACAGCAATCGAGGTCAAAGTGCCTTCTCTTAAGGAAGGTTGGTTGCACTTGGAATGACCTTCAGATCACATGCTTTTGTTGTTGGCTTCACTTGCACTTTGGCAAGCAAGGAGAGGGGAGTCTTGGGTTGTGATGAATATTGCTATTTTCTTGGCACATGTGTTGCTAATTTATGCTCAGAACTTAAATGTCAGATGTCTGAATTTTACATCACGTCTGTAATCGAGGTGACTGGTGAATTGTTTCATAATCTGGTGGAAAGGTTGCATAGTCGTGACTTGTGTGGGAGTTCATTATATTGCTTGAAAGCTTGCTCAGTTAGTCATATTGCTGCTTGAATCCTAAAATTGTAAATAATTATCGTTTAATTGACATTTTATACCATTTACTCAAATTTTTCATCATTCCTGAGACTCCCTGACATTTCTCACATGGAATAATTCTGGTTTTTCTCCCTTTCTCACCAGAAATTCCTTAGCATAAAGTGTTAACACAATTGTTACTAGGTTACAACAAAACCCACAAATTCAATTAATGATATGTATGTGAAGCCTTGTCTTAGGTTATCTCCATCATGCTGATAAAAGCGTGGCATAGCGTGTGGGGATTTGTGCAGGGAGCCCAAAAGCTGCGCCTCTCTGGAGGTTCAAGTCCACCAGGGATGCCACAGGAGAAATGTGGGCTTTTTCCACCTGTAGATTTACAGG